>NW_010301483.1:35813-54634 GCF_000700745.2 Antrostomus carolinensis
TCCCTCCCTCCCTCCCTCCATCCCCCCCAGAAACCCCACACCGCTGTTGCGCTTCCTCTCTGTATATTGGAAAAGAGGGGAAAAAAGTTGTTGTTCACTTCGATTTCTAGTTTTTAAGACTTTGTACTAAGAGCTGAAGGGCTTAATTCTGTTATTGCCACAGAGGAACCTTGTTCTGCTTGAGTTATACTGAACATACTTGTAAACTAAAGCAGCTACAGTTCGAAAAAATGCTCTCCAAAAACCCTGTCCTTAATCTCATTTGAGTATGAAACTAAGGAGCTGGCTTTTTAAGAAGGCCCTCTTGAAGCTTGCCCAAAAGATTAATGTGTAAATGCAAAGAATGCTCTAGAAGCTCTTGAATGAAGACATTTTATTTCCAAATAACCACAGGAGTAACTGTTTGTAACCAAAAGATGATTAATAGCATTGTGGCCAAAATAAGGTGACTCCCTAAACTTGATGGCATAGTATTTGCATATTACCTCGATGTCAGAGTTTCTCACACTACCTTTGTTTATTTTTACTGGAAGAAGCACAAGAAAAGCATGATGCTCGCTTAAATCTCCATAAATCCAAACATCTGAAGCTACACTGCTCCTTTTTCCTGGCTCTGTTCCTCTCCGAGAGCACGCTGCTTGCATGCTTACTCTCATTTTTCCCATGAACTACAGGGTGCAGGCCAAAATACCCCTTGCAACGGGTAACTTGCTAGGCACACTAGGTTCCAGTTAATGTAACAAATGGTCATTTCAGAACGTTTGAAGTATCTGTGGCGTGAGTTGGCAGGAAATATGAGGAGCATTTTTTGTTTTCCACAGAGTCAGTTTTATTCACCTGGTGAAAACATCTTACAATGCCAAAAAAAGTTAAGTTACATGGAAAAACAATTCCGACAACCACATTAACAGTATTCAAGTGGTGGGCAGGAAACACTCGAATGTGTGAAAGCTGAGCATCTCTCCGTGCACCGGCCTGGGGAGGTTCTTACTTGTATCATCACAGGTCACTCCGCAATGGTGCGGTGTCACATTCCTATCAGTGGTTTTATCTACAGACTTGTTTCTGTGGGGAAATGAACTGGACCTTTTAGCAACCAGCTACTTGGTTTGCTGGAGCTGAAGGCACGAGCCAGTTCTTTAAAGGCAAAGTCAGAGAAACCATCTTGGCAGCTGCTGGGTCAGTGGCTACCTCCCCTCCTGCCAACATCACCAAACTGATGGATCTTTCAGCTTCTCATTTCCAAGAAAATAACTCTCTCACCATGCCCTGATATCCTGCAGCTCTAAACAACAACTCGACAGTAGGGAAGGCGTCGCCTGGAGCCAGGCTTAGGGAACAGCCAGAGGGTTGGATAAACCAAAACGAGCAAGGGGGTGCTGGCCAACACAACCGTGCAGCTGGTGGCAGAAGCCACCTCACAGATGAGAGCCAGCACCAGGGTGGTGCTGATGGGCACCCAGATGGGCACTGCAGTTATCCCTTTGGGCATAAAGCAGCTCTCCTTAGCCAAATATGTGATGTGCTGGGGGAGGGAGAGACGTCTCAGCTCCATGTGCTCGTTGCATAATTGTCAAATGTGCCTGTAATACAATTCCATCAGAGGTGATTATCACTGCAGCGCGGTTGCCCTGGGAAGCCTTCTTCTCCTAGGCCGAATTGCAACTATCAAATCTCTGTTGGTTTGGCTGAAAAAAGATCATGGCAGTGATGTCTTTTCACTAAAAAGGATTGTTTCCTGCTCTGCTGTCATTAAAACAAAATATAAACTAGCCAAACTCTCTCTTCACCAATACCCTCTGAAAATTGAACATTTTTTTGATAAAATAACTGTAATTCAAACTGCAGCAGTCAGTGCTGTGCCTACTTTGGTACCCAGCCAGTGAATTTTAAAGTAAACACCCTCCAGGACTGTTCTCCATTTGGATTTATTAGTCATTACCAAGAAAAGATAATTAGCACTTCTGAAGCATTGTGATAATCAGTAGCATGAACTGTTACCAATAGAAACGGACTGGGGTACTTGTGCAGCACAGGAATATGGCAGCTCTGTTGTACTCCCTGTACAGAATGAGGACATCGGTGGGCAGATCCTCAGCTGGAAGAAATGCTCATAAATACCAACAACGCCAGTGGAGCTAATGACAGTCTACATGGGGTGAGGCAGAGAGGGGGATTGTTCCCTGGCCTGTTGGGCTCCTCCTTCTGTTACCCTGGAGGCAGAGTAATTTTTGTTACAATATACAAACCTTCTTGTTGGTCAAAGGCAGGGGAAAATATTACTCCTTTACTGTGCAACAGAAAAATAGCAGCTAATTATTTTTCTTTTGTATGCACCCTGCCAACACAAAGGAAAATAACCTTGTGGTGGATTGAGAGGAACCTGGGTGTACCTGGACCCTTTAGGCAATGATGCCTTTTTTCTCTTTCTCTTTCTCTTTCTAAACTAATGAGAAAACTCTGTTGGACTCAAGTCAGTGTGAAAACTCACAGAATTAGTATTTCACTTCTTGTTCCCCAAACTTCCATTACTTATGATCATCTGTAATAATCATATGAGGGATGGGATGTAAATCTTAGTCTCAAACCCTGAGCATTAAGCATGCCAGGCTCCCTGCTATACAAAGTATTACTCACTGAGCTCAGCATTAGATTTATCCACGTTGCTATCTAAATAAATACTACAATACACAGGCTTGTCTGAAGTAGTCGTCTTTGTTTTTCTGTACCTGGAAGTATGAACAAAACCGATGCTGAAGAGCAGAGGTAGCATGTAAGCTTGGGAAGGCTTATGTTTTGGTGAGCACTAATAACAGATGTAGCTAGAGGATTTACCCCCAAAATACTTGCAAGTTTGAAAACATCACGCCCTTTCCTGCATGGTACAGAGCATTTCAGGTCAATATAACACCCCTCCAGCCAACGGGAGGTTTGTATCCTCTGGGAAGTACGCAACAAATCTAAGGATCGAGTCCAGTTTCCATGCCAAGCACTTTGCAACTGATGTAGGGGCTGTGGTGTGCTGTGCTGGTGCTGCATGTAATTCCTGTTGAAGCTGATGGCATTTACTCGTGTACATCTTCCATGCCACAGCTGAAGCAGAGACTGTAGTTCTTATGCCAGTAATACTCAATGCCCACGACAAATATGGGACTACCCTGGCAACATCTGACTGGTTGATACATTCAAAGGATTGATGCAGGTTTGTGTCCCTCCTAGGAAGATGACTGCTGTGGCAAGTCTGATCATCACTGACATGAAGTTCGCCTGATGGCAACAGATGTGATGGGCTGGTGTCTGTTTACAAGCTATGCATACAGGAGTAAATGGGTCCGTGAGTGTTTGCTTCTCAGCTGCTGCTGGGAAACAGGCACCCTCCTGCCAGGTCACAGGCCAGCTATGTTACAGACCTCTTGAAGCCCGTCACAGAGGTGGATGCATAGCCTGTACTCAAACCAGCTGTCTGGTACACAGAAGTTGCTATGGCAGCGCTTTACAGATACACGTTGCACAAGAAAGTGGTGACGTCAGACCACACTGACTCTTTTTTTGTGTCTTACACAGAAGGCTCATTCCCACCCTGGGAACTGTGGAGCAGAACAAATACCAGAGTATAATATCTATCTATCTATCTATATATATATATCTACTTAAGTCTCTTTGTGAGACTGACTGCGGAACTGGGTTTAAAACACCTGGGTAACAATTTACATATTATGTCAACAACATCTCTCCCCTTCCCTCTCTCCCACCTGCAGTGCAGAGCAAGGCAACTTCATAGCATCCTTCACAACAAAATGAGTCTCTGCTGCGTCCTTCTGTCTTCACAAAACCCATTTAATTCTGGTATTAACACCTACTCCTTCCTCTGCTGCTGATGCTACTGCAAATGAGAAATGTGGCTGGGTAACACTGTCTCCTTGGAAACCTGCCTCTGGCCTAAAAAGCCCAGTTTGGTGCCTGTGTGGCACTGGAAAGCCAGAGACCTCCTGGGCCGAGCACCCTTCACGGCTGGGCTGCTTTCCCTCCAGACCCCCTGGTGAACAGAGGAATAAGCCAGGCTACTGCACCAACCAGATTTAATGGGAAAAAAATAATCTATTGGCCCGAAAGTGCAAGGGGCTGCTGAGAGAAATGGGAGGGCAGCGTGCTTCCCTCGGTGCGGGCGGCTGGAGGGAGGCTGGGGGCAGGAGCTCTGCGATGCTGTGGTCTGGGAGCAGCGCAAGGAGCCCACCTTTGCTTTGGCCTGCAGATTTCCAGATAACTGTAAACAACACTGACTTCAAGTCTGCTGCCAGAGCCTCAGGCTCTTTAAGAAATAATCCCTACTCATTTATTGCCTGAGGACATTATTATTTCCAGAATTAACTAGTTGCAGATCACAATACTGGGTAGAATTATAGTACAAAGTGTGTTTTAGTGCAAACCCACTTATGAAATAGTCACAATCTTCTCTGGGCAGAAACAGGTGCTGAGCCCCAACCTTTTGTGTAGAATAGTGCCCAGAGCTTATTTCTGCATCATCTTCATCTTGGGACTGGTCTGGACGGGGCTGGCTCTTGTGTGCTGTGTGACAGCCCAGCACAGCTTTACCTTGCTGAGGCCCCAGGGAGGTCCAGCACAGCTAAGGAGCAGCTTAGCAGAGGGCATGCCAGCTGCGTCCCCTGCCCCAGCCGTGCCAGCCGTGGGGAGGCTGCACGGATTAGGAGCTCTTCAGATGGCTCTGGAGATCACTCTTATATTTGATATGACATGCAAAATGATCCTGCTCTGCTGAAGGCTCCATGCCGTACCTCTAATGTGACATTTCTACAGACAATCCAAAGATTTGGTTCCAAGAAAGTAATTCATATATACACATACTGCCTTCAGCATACTTTCCCTTAAAAGACTGCTGCCATCTTTTACATCATGAAAAGATGGATATGAAAATGTTTTCTGACAGGAATAGTAATGCCGTAAAGCACAGTCACTATATACTGGTAATCACTATATTCCTCACTAAAAGTGATGCAATAGGTGATTTATAAGAATGAAGCTCAGAGTTTATAATTAGCTACTTCATGTAAGGCCTTTCAATAAATATGTAATTGGTGATACATATATATTTTTAATACTAGTTCAAGTGTGAACTTATTTGGTCTTTCTGCTTTTGTGAATCATACTCCAATAGCAGCTTTTAAAAAATATTTTAAATTTAAATTGGTCTAGGCAAACACCACACTAAATATAGTGAGTATATACAGTATATAAAAGCAAGGCAGGAAAAAGGATTATCAAAATAGCTGAAATAATTTTGTAAAAGGCATATACTGCATGCCTATATAGTTTGTCATTTATATCCTGTCAGATTGGTGTGGAGGCAGCCCCATGCTTAAGCACAAGCTGGTCAAGTTAGTTGCTGCATTTACTCCTGTTTAGAGCATGTCTGGGCTTTAATTCAGGGATTGGGGTTTTTATCTTTAATAAAAGTTGAAAGGTGCAAGTGCTTGGAACAGCTGTACCCTACCAAGATCTGTTCTACAGACAGTAACTCTGAACCAACACTTTGAAATAAGCCTTGCTATTAACTTGAACAGGAGTTGAGCCAGGCACCTGTGAAGAAAAAGGTATTCTCTTTCTGCCTGTTGCAAATTCTTCTATAGTTAGGCTTGTTTCAGCTAAGTGTGTGGACCTGAGCCCCATCATGGAATTATTTTGCCCAGTTCCAGGTTACAATGGCACTTTACTGTTGGGCTTTTTCTTTGCTTATTTGTTTGGTTTTGCTGTCTGTCCATGGACTGAAGGTGCTTAGCTGCAGGGCAAAGCTTCAGAGCTCCCTGGGTATGACAGTGAACGGGATGACGGGACTGCTGGATTCAAGGTCCAGAGCGGTGAGGAAGCATTCAATGGCTGCCTCGTTTTTCCCCTGAGCTTGCAAGACTTCTCCAAGGCTCTTCCAGGCTCTGTGACTGGTGGTCTGGATCCGGATGGCATCTCTGAGGACCTTCTGGGCCAGGTCCCTCCGCCCAAGTCTGCTCAGCACCAGGCCCTGTCAACAAACAAGCGATGAGCGGTTAATAACAGCACAAAACAGAGGAAGAAATGGAGCGCGCCCGAGCTCCCAGTAAGCTGGGCAGACAGATGACTGCAGGCACAGAAGTCCTATGGGAGGGATCTCCACCTATTTCTGGAAAAGAGTATTAATCAGCTGTTAAGATTTGGGTTTTTTTATTGTGATGTGTAATTTTTTGAAAAAACAATTGTGAATATAATTTTTTTAAGGGACTGATTCAGCTCTGCAAGTGCTCCTGCTGTGTGTTACTGGGAGAGCGTATGCTGGAGAAAGGCTACAGGCCCCTTAAGCATCCCTCCCTCCTCGAATAGGTTACACTGGCTTCTCATCCCTTGGAAAAAATACACAGGTTCAATTACACCAAGTATTTAAATAACTTCTGCACATCTGGAACATCCAGCTGAGGCTGAGGTAAAGTCTCTCAGCTCTTACATCTTGACTATACAGAAAGACTTCTCCTCTTGACAAATGAGACTAGAGGGACACGGCCCCCTTCCAGCCTTCTAGGGACAGGCTGTATGTACCAGCATGGGGCCCTCTGTCCTCCTGCTATTTGGACTCCAGTGTAGGTCCTGAAGCAGTGTGGGGGAGAAGGATGGAGGAACCTTGTTTAAAAAGCTGTCCTTAGGGTAAGAAAAGACACAAGTGGGTGTAACCATCTGGAAGGAACAGGAGGGGGAGGATGAAAGAGGTGGTAGGAAGAACATGTTTTCCTATAGGGCTTGCATGGATGCATCTGAACCCACAAAGCATCTAATGAGCCAGATTCCCTTTTAATTATATAGCAGTCAACCACACTGAGCCCAGATGGTCACGTGGGCTTTGCAGGCCACAACGCATTAGTAGCATTTTTTGCTTCCTCCTGAAGATGCACACACCAGGATGAACCTCCCACCAGTTTCATCCAGGTGTGGCCTGTGGAAGAAGCAGCCAACGCTTTCATGTTGCCTGCCAAGCTCTGCATGGCCTCTGCCTGCACTCGCCCGCGGAAACGTTAGAAAGTGAGATGACAGCCTGGCTTCACGCTTTTCCTGGGACTATGCAGTATGTGGATGCATATATAGAAAGGGAAGCATTAGCTTCATCTTTAATGTGTCTAATTGCCTTCAGTTGATAAGAAAAGACATAAGAAACCTAAAATCTCTCACAACTAGAACCCAAGTAAACTTCTGAGGAAAGAACAGTGATGCTTTTGGACGTAGTGAAGATTTTTCCTTTGTTTTGTTTTGTTTGCTTTTCCAAAAGTGCCATTAGCCACAGCATGATTAAGACCCTATAGCCAGCGATGGCACTAGTACCTACTGAAATACATTACTTTGCCTGAGAAAAAAATTAAGAAACACCCATTTAATCAAGCACCAGAGGTCCTGTGAAAAGTTTCACTGCCTCTTTCTTGCCCATAGCTTTGACCTGAATAGTCAATTCAGTATCAAATCTGATCACCTAAAGATGCAGTGGGGATGTTTTTTCTTTGGGTTTCTCTCTCTGTTGGAAAATGTCGAGGCAACGGGGCCTAATCTGACTGTCCTCTTGCGAGCAGGCACAGGTGGCACTGAGGTACCCCAATGGGAGAGGCTGGTTCCTCTGGAGGTAGCTGCCCGGAGACGACTGCAGGCGCGCAAGGACAGACCGGAAGAATTTGTGCAATTATAATTTGAGTCACCCGCTTGACAGGGTTAATGAGGCACAGAAAGGGCAAGTAGTGTGGCCACAGCAAATCTGCTGCTGAGCCAAGAATAGAGAGAAGCTATCTCAGCTTAAGTCTGTCCTCAACCACAAAACCACCCTTCCTAAAAACTCTTCCTGTTGCGCTGACCGAGCAGAGCCAATTGTGCTCCCTGGTGGCAGGGGACCCATTGCTGTCCTCACCCTGACACTAAGCAGCATCAAGCCTCTCGACACTCCTGGAGGGCCGCTGGCCCCAGAGGCACAGAGGCCAGCAAGCCCGTGCAGCTGCTGCCTGTCATCCCGCTCCGATGAGGAGGGGAATTCCCTCCCCGTCTGACATCTCGCGCCTCTCAACAATGCTGCACTGAAATCCACCTCATCGTAAACTGCTCGTGCAGCACAGCTCCCTTGTCTGCCCCAGCACCCTGGCTGGTCATGGACCAGCAGCTGGCATGGCTTCCTCTCCCTGGCAACCCAGTGTGGAGATGCTGCATTTATTCTGCCCGTGCTTGAGTTCCCTGCAGATGTTTTGCAGCACTGGGGGGAGGCTGTATGCAAACCCAGGTACCGTGTTCACCTGGGGAAGATGCTGAAGCTGGTGCCCACTAGTAAGTGCATCACACATGAACATGTGCTTGTCAGTTTTCAGTGCTTTCAAGCATGACAATTTAGCTGAAAAAACACACGTGAACCCTCAGAAAGGGTGATCTCAGGCTCCCCAAGGCCAGGGGAAAGCCTCCTGTTGATGCTGCAGTATACTGCATGAGTGAAAAACTGCTATCTGTTTTTGGGGAGAAACACAGGAGGAAACATTTGCTAACGTAGGTGAAGATTTGCCCCCTCCTCCTTGCTTACACGCATGACTGTTAGTGCCAAAGGCTGCAGAAGTCCATGGCCCTTCCCAGACATGCCCACCATCTTGCTTCCCTCTTGTTCTGACCAGGAACAGCCCACGTGCCTGGATGTCCATGTGGTGTGGGCAAAAGACGCTGTGCTTCAGGCCTCAGCCCAGATGGAGGTCAGGGTACGGCCAACCTGCTCTCCAACCCAGGCCCTGCCAATGTTCCCAAACCCCAGCGCTGAGACCTCCTTCACCCAGAGTGAGCCGCGACAGATGGTGTCAGCCTTTCCAGTGAGGCTTAACTGAACTGGCAGAAATATGCTGTTGGATGTTTAAAGGACAGGTTGAACATCATCAGTTCTGTGTGCAGAACTGTTTCTTGCTGTGGGTTTCCTCTCTCCCCTTGTCCCCATCCTGCTCTTTGCAAACCACAAGCATTCAGTGAGAGCTGGAGACTGCAGAATCCTCAAGCCTTATGAAGACGCAGCACTGAGCACTTCAGTTTTTTGTCTCCCTGAGGTATTTGCACTTGAGAGCTTCTCCTTGGTACTGAATTTCTTATTTCCCCATGGAGTCTGGCTTGCTATAAACAATGCCTGCCTGTTGTTGCTATGTAGGTCCAGCTGGAATCTGCCTACAGTGCAAAAGAAAAAAAATTATATATAAATTCAGAGAGCCACCCACTGACAGGCAATTTGCATTTTTATCTGGAAGATTTTTTTTAAAAAGATATTTCTAATGAAAGTTCAGTTCCTGAGTTTCTATGGAAACTCATCTGCTTGGTGTACATGCATAATTTCATAAAGTCAGATCTCAGGAAGATGAGCAATTAGTATAAATAAAAAGCAGGAATGTGATTAAGGGGTTCATCCTCTTATTCCTGAAGATGGAGGGTGAGGCTGGGTTTTGTTGTCTTTCCTTGGTTTGTATTTGTGTTTTTGCCAAATTAACGCAGCAACCGGTGTACAAGGTGGCCTCGCTCCTCTGCCACCTCCTGGCTAGCACCGGCACTTCTGGTTTTGCCCAGTTATTTCCTCTTAAGGATGCCGAGTACCTCTCAGTATGGACTTCTCTGTCAGTGGTGTTGGTATTGAGTTAAGCCCTAAGGAGCAATGGGGACAGGCTTATTTTTAAACTCAAGCATATTATAAATAGTAGAAAACCCCACACCAACTCAAAAGGTGTGTGGGAACCCTTTTGCTTTTGAGCTCCCGCGGGCAGCACGTCGCAAGGGCTCACACCAGGCCAGTGCTTGCCACATGGAGGCATTTCATGTGCTGCTTGCTGTCATACAGCTGGATAGGGCTTGGATGCTAACTCACTCACTCACTCAAGGACGTCTGAGGGTAACTTGTGCAGATTAATTTAATTTTCTTCTTTAGGTCTGAAGACGTACTTCAGATCTTGTAAACAGAGGCAGAGTAGCGAAGGTTGTGCTTTCAAGCCAGACTGTAAAAGACGGTGCTGAAAGCACTGGAAGAAATTCATTTGAGGTGAAGGGCTGCAGCACAGCGGAGCTGGTACAGCCTAGCAGTGCACGAAGGCAGAGGGGAGATGGAGAATTTGGTTTGCTGATTTAGGGTGCCTTACACTGCCAGCTGAACTCCTGAATGTATTGCTTTTAATTTCAGGGGGCAGGGGGTGCGTATGGAAAGCTTTTTCAAAGGTATTTTTGATCTTGTCCACATGCAAAACAAACGAAACCTAAAGCACTTCTATAGTGACACTGGGTTGGACTCCCTTGCCTTCAGTGATGTGATACTTAGTAATTGATACTTGCGTGAGGCTATTTTTGTTTTCGAATAGGAGACACATTTCAATTTAAGTTAGATGAGCAAAAAAGTGACTTGTTTTCAGTTCCCACTAATAAAGAAAGTGAGCACAAGCCCCGCTTGAAGTCCCACTTCAGAAGGTCGTGAAATTTTGGATCTGTGCCTTTTATTTTCCTTAAAGTCTGACAAAACCTCCTTAAAGATTGTTAGCTCATAAAATTCCAAGAGAATAGCGCAGAAAAGACATTATGGAAGACTACAAAATAAGCCTCACGTGCAGGCTGGAGTTTATTTTTAGTAATGAAAGTCAAAACTTCCTTTGCAAATGTTTAGTTCAAACACCTGATGAGCAGCAGGGAGTTATCCTGAGTCTTGGCATTCTTGTCTCCTTCCACTAAGGTGGCACAGATTTACTTGTTCTTTCCTTTGGGGGTTGCATTGGAAAGACATGTCCAGAAAAACATTTTGTATCATTCCTGGAAGAACTGCTTTTTGTTTTGTTTGCATAGTTTCTTGGAGAATCTGTATAGGTGGACTAGATTCTATTCTTTACAAAGCAATTTTAATAATTACCTTAAATGCAAGTTCTCTCTTTCTTTCAATTAGACTAAAATTCTGAAGTGAGGCTGTCTCTGAAGCTTTTCTCAACTGAGCAGAGTATTTTTCCCATTATTGTCTAAATACCCTCAGAAGTTTCCAGAATAAATTAGACTTTACAGACTTTGCTGTTGGCCTTCTGCCAGTGCATTACTTAATTCATTTCAAGGTAGATGGGGTATCCTTATTGTCTACTCCAATCTGTAACATGGACATGTCACTAGTGGTTAGTAGGAGGGTAGTCTGCAGCTGGCAGGATCAGGGCACGCTGCAGAAAAGTGTTTGTTCCAAAGTGTGCTTATTCAGCAGAACCCTTCAAAAAGCCTTTCGAGATGCATTTGGCACTTGGTGGTAACAGTCTCCTGTAACAGAAAAATCCGCACTGCTACAGGGCAACACGCAGTTCTGTAACTATTTAGCAATCAGAATATGTCATAAGCAAAATCTGTTGCATAAACCATGAGATATCAAAGTCCTTTCAGAAAACGGCAAAGATGAACCCTGGAACTCTTAGGTCTCCTAGAATAAAAACAGACATGTAACTAGCTAGTTGCTCTGTGATTCTTTCCCCCTGCATTCACGTCCTTTGCATTTCTGAGGAGCCAGGATTTTTTTTAAGCTGTGAGCAGAGAAGTGAGTTTTTGTTGTGCTGTCACTTAGCCACGCAGCGGCTGGCAGTGTGCGGGGTAGCTCATCATCCATTTTGCTGATTCAGTCCAGGTTGTGGCGAACCTGAGCTATACATCTGAGCTTTGTTCTCTGAAAACACACTGTAGGAATACACAGAGCAGTTGCCAAACACACTGAATTAGAGACTGTGTCTTAATTTGCTGCTCTAACAAAGTCTGACTGGAATCCACATTTGGAGGAAAGCTCATCTTTCAGTGTTTCTGCTGCCTCCTTTGTCGAGAGCAGCTTTTCCTTCTCTTCATTCCCCCTCTCCAACTCCTCCGCTGAAGCCGCCACATCCCCTGTCAGTCAGTGACGCAAGTGCTGCATTTGATAAAGCAGAGGAAGGGAAGGAGAGGGGAGGAGAGGGACAGCAGGCAGGGCCACTGCGAAACACAGCATGGGGAAAGGAAAAACGAAGGGAAGGCACTGGAGGAGGGGAACTGGCGAGTGCTGGGAAAAGCAAAAGCTCGAGTTTGCATCACAATTTGTAGCTCTTGTGCACTGCCTGTGGGTTTCAACTCAGTAGGTTCAACCTGGAGATTTCAGCTCTGGCACTGCAGGCACCAAAGGCAGCCGAGCAGCAGATCTGCTTAAACTTCACTGCAGCACCTCCGTGTGCTACAGCTGAGTGCGAGGTAAGAAAAGAAATGAGACTGCAAGGAGGTACCAGGAGAGATGGACTAGCTGAGTGTGAAGACAGAGACGTCTTAAGCCCACCACAGACCTGGGCACATAGATATGCTTTACCAACCCTATTGAGGTAGCTTTGCCAGGAAGAGAAAGCAAAAGACAGAAAAGATCAAAAGTGCTGAAGACCCAAAGAGAGGCACATCCCCTTCCTCAGCTTGCCGATGCGTTTTTCAAGGCAGTATATAATTGCAAAGGCAGTGTCTCGCCCAGCCCCCCGTGAGGCCAAGGCAACCCCCCCCCCCGCAGAAGGGAAGCACTGTGCCATGCTGCACGCTGCCTCTGCCCAGCCTTGCTGTCTCTATTTGAGTTCATCAAATATTAGCAGGGATGTTTGTACCATGTTTGAAGCTTAAATGTGATAAAACATTTATTGACATAAAAAGCAAACCCTAAGGCAGCATTTCAAACCAGGAGGCTCTGATCTCTTCATAGGGAGGCTCATACAAGCCTAGGGAGAATGAAGAGTTTTTCTGCCTTGTTGGATTGTCGTCACTTAAGCTTCATTCAGAGCAGAATTGTTTGCTGCATGCTGAATATTCGCCAGATCTTCCTTTGCTGAGACCTACATGGAGGTGAAGCAGCAAGCAAGGAAACCTAACAGGATGCCTTGACCACATGTCTAAGACTAACTAAATACAGTATTTTTTCACACTCTCTTCTCCTGGAGAAGGCAAGACTTCTCCCAGCCCTGAGCTTAGCAGTTGTCATAGCAATGTTGCAGTAGAGCACACAGTAGCTTCAACTAGGACTCACACTCATGGCGTCATCTGTAAAAACATGCACTAAGAGAAGGTCTCAAACTAATAATAAATAGTAATTTAGAATACATTATTTATAATTTAAGGTCCCAGTTCTGTTATGCAGTGTACCTTCCTCCCTGGCAGAAAGCCCTGTTGAAATTAGTGCGATTCAGTCTAGATATATACAAGTATTTCAAAACAGGTGCAGAATTGAGACTGATCAGCATCAGCAACGAGAGAAAAGGCACTCAACGTACATGCAGGATGCTGAAGAGCAGCAAAAGAGGTAACCTGCTGGCTAAAGCACTTGGCTGGAAATCAGTTGCTGTGCTTCCTTGGCTGCTAATCCATTTCACATTGAATATCTGCCATTACTCAGGAACAACTCAGAGAGCAGGGACAGGGTCAAGGGACAAGCTTTGGGAGGCAGAAGTTCTGGGTTCAAGTGTTCTCAGGCTGAGGAAGGTTAAGAACTTGCCTCTCTTGTGTCCAAGGATGCATGCCAATGCCTAGCAAATATTTTTAAGAAGTTAGGGCAGCAGTTAAGCACCCTCATTGCCCCCAGGGGGGGAAACAGCTGTCTGCCTCTATTTTGTTAGTAAGCAGGTGCCCATGTTCTGTTGCACATAGCAAGATGTTGCTGCACATAACTGGGGAATGTCTAGGCTTAAGACTTGGACATCCAATTAATCTGAGTGCCCACAGTGCGCTGTGGCTGATGAACAGGGAATTTCTTGTCTGCTTAGGTTTCCTTCAGTGCCAATGCTGGATCTTTCCCCAATTTTTAATGCACTGCTTTGCAACAAAGGAGGGGCTGATGCGCACATTTCCCATGGGTGTTATCTTTCCCTCTCTGTACAGAGTAAATCTTGTCTGAATGTATGAGTCATGAACAGGTTCTTCTAGATAACAGCTTCAGCACTGCTGAGGGTCTCCATGAACCTCAGTCCCACAGAACTAATCCTCAGAGCAAGCGCCGTATTTAGTATGTCTCTGAGGAAGGGCGTAGCACAGCAAAGACACGTCTGACAGAAGCACATAGCATGCCAATGTAGATTACAGCAGATGTCTTCTGAAAGGAGAGCCAAAATATTTAAAAAATCTTAATTTGCTTAGTTTTCCACTACTGGTAGTCTCTGGGATAGCACATTATTAATGACATCCTCCGCACAGCTACAGTCGGAGCCTCAGAGGGCAGTATCGCAGCTGAGCACTAAGCTGGCTGAGCTGCTGGGAAACACGGAGGAAGCTGGGCAGGAACACCTTGCTCTGGTTCAGCCAGTGCCTCCAGCTTCTGCTTCAGTGCCTCTGATCCCGCCAGGAGCGTGCTTCCTTACCGTCTCTTAACATAAAGTCTTATAAATCATGAACCTCCATGCACAAAGACACTTTGCTGAGTTACAGATAGCATCTTCTGTTACATGCTCAAAAAAGAATGACTGAAGAAACTCATTGAGGAGATGAATAATTAAGGAGTTTTGATAAATACTGCACATAACATTAGTGTAAATGGAAGCTCCAGCAACACTGGAGAGCTGTGATGTTTTCCTGTTTGTTTGGCAAGAAGGGACTTTTGCTTCCTTCTCTTGACTGTGGCCAGCTCACTGTATTGGGACAGCTTGCTGAAAACCTGGAATTGCTTGCTATTTCCCAGCCTGCTTGTTTGTGCAGCTGTGTCTTATGTACCAGGAGGCAACATATTCTGTTATTGTGCCACACACTATTTTAAATACTATATTACCGTAGTCTATTCCTCTGTCCTGTCTTCGGTGCAATAATGGGCAGCCTAAATAGCAAAGAATTTAAACTAATTGTAACTGGTTTCCTCGTTTGTGAAAAGCAGTACTTGAAGGTTGAAGTATTAAGGGGATAGTCATTCCATTCCTTTCCCCTTCTGATAGTTCCCTGAGCACTTTCTGAAATACCATTTATGAGTTCAGCTGTAGATCAACTTGACTACTGCAATTTCTAGGCTTTAATTTGATCTCAGAGCAAAGCACAGCACAAGGACAATACTGATTAGTAGAGCTGCAGCGGTATCTCAAGGACTGTGGATGGGAAACCACAACTAAAGCTAGTAATCTGCTGGAAGATCAGGTTAGAGCTCAGTGGAGAGGCACCTTCTGCAGGGAGAGATCAGGCCAAGGACAATGTCTTTAGACCCGGAAGCAAGTTTTATTCTCCAGAGACGACTGAACCACCTCAGAGGTTTAAGAAATGTATCAGGTTCTTCTCTTGTAAGGTGTTACATACACTTTAGAGAAGGGATCAGAGAAGAGCTGGAGAGTTTTATCTTTCAGGAATTTATTTTGGTTTCTAAAGTTACGTAAACAGAGCCTGAATAATGTGGTAATGAGCACCTCAGGGACACGGAGAATAACTTACCACAACAGAAGAACACAAGTGATTGGCACAGATAAGCAGGAGCTACAGATTCCCTGGAAACCAGGATAGTCCACCTCTGAGAAGCAGAACGCCAGCAGTCCCGCAAACAGACCAAAATCTCTGTGCTGCAGTGGATCAGATTTGCTCCTTCCAATGACCCCAAACACCAGAGCAGGTCTGGTCCCTCACTGATGAGGGAAATGCACAGTTGCAGTTCTCCCAGGAGAGGAAATGGCCACTCATAGTGTTTAAGTGATGGCTTTGGTGTCAGAGAATCACTTATCACCTTGTTTGTGATGGCTCCACCACCTCCTCTGGATGGAGGAAGGAAGCCTGGCAACTGCAGAGGAAAAGAGTGAGCAACAAACCTGCAAAACAACTCTGTCAACTCCTGACTCAGGAGCCTGATCCGGCTGCTCAGCCAGGGATTTGCGCCGATGGCTGGGCTACTGAAGCTGCCAGATAACTAGTGGATTTGAAGGGAGGATGGCAGTGGGGGAGGGAGGTTTCTGCTGCACACAGAGACAAGGAGAACAAAGTATTTGCAATTCCTTGGACAGTGAGTGAGCTGACACACAAACTTATTAATGTGAGCATCCAAAATGCCCGTTTCTCCTGTGGGAGCCAGTGACTAGAAGCAAAGACAAGTTCTCTCCCTCTAGCTCAGCTGCTTCAACACAAAAATTTGAGTTAAGAGGCTGCTCTAAGGATTGCTTTTCCCCAAGGAGAGCTTAGAGCAGTTATTTTGGGATATCTAAAGCACAGGAACATTCCTGGGATTCTGCAATAAGCGTCAGAGTTGGGAAAACAGAATCTGATAACCAGCCATGGTTTGGAAGGAGGCTACCAATCATCTCCAAAGGACAAACATTGTTGCTTTACCACTGTCCTGCTTGGTGGAGCTGCAAAAAGTGCATGCCAGACAGGCATAACATCCATTGGGAGAGCTTCTCTGAGGGTTAGATTAGAATTAATTTTGATGACTCTCCCCAGCCCATAACCCACCTATCTGGGACTCGCAGAGCACTGCTGCTGTACCAAGGGCAGAAGGCAGCTGTCCTGATTACACTCAGCACGACTGGGGACGCTTCCTGCAACCGCAGCCTTACGTGCGAGGGAGGAGAGGAGAGGAGAGGAGAGGAGAGGAGAAGAACATAGAATAAATTGTCCATAATGTCTTTATAAACACTAGTTTATTTCTAGCTTCTGATAAAGGAGAGGAGAGGAGAGGAGCGTGCGATCGCTTGATGGGGAATTCCAGGGGAGAGCACTGTCCCACAGGAGGCTGCGCTGATGGTCCACCAGCAAGTGTTGCGCTGCTGACGTGCCATTTTTGGGAGGAGGTGTAACTAGTTATGTCACCCTGCAGAGCAGGCTGAAAATAGGACTGCACTCACTGTGCCATGTGGCTCAGTGGTATGTCAGGACATGTATTTTTAGGAAATTCCTCCTTTGGGCAGAAAGGGTGAAGTGCTTGACCTGGTTTGCAGGCTGCTGGCTTTGCCCAGATCTTTCATACGAGGGTGTGGGAGCGGGTTAGGCTCCCGTGGGTCTGTGGATGCCCTTAGAGCCTGGATACAGTGCTAGTCCTAGTTACCTATCGATCAGAGTGGTTGTGGAAGGGTAAAAGACGGCTTGTCTGCTCTGTGCTTTTCTTTGTTTCAACGCATGCACGCTTGCTTGCTCTCTTTGCTGGTGCTTTTCAGAGAGGGAACTGACCTCCTACAGAGCAGGGGTGGAGAAAAAAGTAAGGAAGATCAATGTCTTGGGAAGAACGTGGTCTCTGAGGAGCAGCAATAAAAATGTACCTTGCAGAATGAATGTGTGAGGGGAATAGGGAGCTCAGAGAAGATAGCTCACGCAGAGAAAAGACAGAGAAGGAAAAGCAGATGGTAAGCAAGGGATTTAAATAAGCTTCTGCAGAGGCAAAGAGGAGTCTGTCTGGGTGAGGTACTTTTTGGGTGCAGCATAATGAAAAAATGCAGTACATCTCCATGCCCAGGCTGCTACAGTGCTGTGACTTGTCTGACCCCAGGAGAAGGACAAGGTAAGGCAGTGCTGGACTTAGAAGCAAATTCTTCTCTCTGCCAGACACTTGCCAGCTTACTCTTTTCCCCAGAACATCATTCCTACCAGGCAGCATGTGTTCAGCTCCAGCATCTGGGTTGCAATTTTTTGGCAGCTGCACAAAATCTCTGCTATTAAATCCCACCTGCCAGTCTCATGTCTGCTCCCACAGACCTTTGCCTGTTAGCAAATGTTTCAAACTCACGCTGCCAGGCACAGCATTCTGCATCATTCTGCAATCCTGCCTCAGGCAAAAACCATCACTGCAAGGGCTCCTTTTAACTTCAGTGGGCTGCACAGGGAAAGGCTAGAAGACAGGCCTCTGGATTACAGGCAGAAATACTTATTTAGGTCATGGTTTGCATTGCATTCTTTTCAGCTCTAATGTAAAGCAGCTATTTTTCCCCTGAATTATCTGAATAATACTGTTTTGCCTGTGACATTTTAAGAAGCTTTCTTTTTAGACATGTTCCGTACTATAGCTGTGCAGTAAGAGAATTTGTGAACTTTGTTCCCAAGAATGTGTTCATGTGACTCGTTCTTTCCTTCTTTAACAAATTCTTCCCTACCCTCCTATTGCTTCTTAGCAGTCCCAGATGAGCAATGCCACCAGTGTGATGTGTGCACACTGTATGTTGCTTCATTGTTGAAACAGTTCATTAGTAAACAAAATGCTGAAATACTGCTTGCTCATCTATCCTGGATAAGAGATCTATCCACAGAAATAATGGCAATTTTTAATTCTGTATGGGGAGAAAGGACTTAAACTTCCACATAAATCATCTGCTATAATATTTCACAATCTGACTTTCCCCAGCATGAACCTAGGCAATGAGGCTGCACTTTTGGTGCAAAGGACAATATTCCTCGGAGACGGCCTAAGCTACTTGATTATACTATCTCTAAAATTGCAAACAAAAGAGACAATGAGTGCTTTTTTATGTGGACATCTGTCAGCAGAGAAACAACTGCTAATTGTCATGTAATAACCACACCAGACACTTCCATAGCAGTCATCTTTCTGGAAGTCAAGCATGAAAAAAACTGTTACTCATCCAAGCACCGAGCATATTTTGTCTGGATCTGGCTGCATTCCTGTAACTGTTTAAAACTCCAAAGTGATACAATACTCTTTTATAGATGGATACTTGAGATCAAAATATTTAGCTAAAATATATCAGTCAGTAATTGTTTTTGTTGGCATGTGATTAAGGTATTTAGCTTTATACTCTAATATTTGCATTTTAGTTTTAGAAGCAATGTAGGTATACTGTGAAAAGGTGCTGATATTCTCACACAAATACAAGCACGTGGGATTTGTAGAGAACTGGTTC
>NW_010301483.1:54657-55738 GCF_000700745.2 Antrostomus carolinensis
TTCAGAGAAGTCCTTGCTCCTACAAAAGGACTATAGGAGCTGTCAGTTTGGCAGGTACATGGCTCTACATGAGCTCTGAACAATGTTAAAGCAGAACAGTGCTGTCTAAAACCATGTGTGGGGAGGAATAGCTAATTCTCTTTTTATAAAAGGATTGACTCTAGGCAGCCTGCCATCTATAGAAACCACACACATGATTTCCTAAAGCATCTGCATACCTCCTTTGCAGGCATGGGGTCATTAGCCTGTCGCTTAACTGAAGAGAAAGGAAAAAATAGTTGCAACCTCTCCAGAAACAACAGGTAAGGGGATGACTTCTAATGACTAGTAACCTGAACCAGGTTTTGAATTGACTGAAAACTTCTGCAGAGTATCTCTTGTTTAGACAGCACCAGAGCTGCCTGCACCACAGACCAGTTATTTTGCTGATTACACAGTTCGGCAATAGTCTAACGATGGATACTGTATTTGGAGGAGGGAAAAATGTATTTTCTTGAGAACTGCCAGAGGAAAAATATTGGATCATCAGAAAAGAGAGTAAAATAAATCTCTCATGATTTCCAGCAAACCAGTGAAAAAACTGCCAAATATAATGAACTTGGTAACTCCTGCAATCACACAGAAACATATACATAAGATCCATTTTAGTGCTGCCCACAGACCTAAGCAAAAATAATAATAATAATAATAATAAAAAGATCACGTACATTGTGAATTCTTTTTAGTCCATATGGAGTGAAGAGGACATTTATGGAGCAGTACAACCCCTAGCATTGCATCCATTTCTGAGTCTAGCAAAGCCCTTTCACTTTAATGAGGTTGGTCTGCCTTTGTGCTAGGAGGAACGGGCATGGGTACGTTAAATGAACCAGCCTGCATCTCTGAAATGCCCAGGGAGGCAGCAATGTGGAAAAGACTCGCTGTGTATGACATGAGTCCAGCGCTCGTGCGTCTGGGGAGCACTAGAGACGGCAAGCGAGGCAGAGGGGCATCTTCAGTTGTTGTTGTGTCAAAGCCTCAACAAAACACAGGCTCCAGCAGCAGCGCCTGATGGGGATGATGTGCTTGTAAAACATTTACA
>NW_010301483.1:55767-74041 GCF_000700745.2 Antrostomus carolinensis
GTTTGCACACCTGCTGGGAGCGACTGCTCTGCACCTCATCTCCCTCTCCTACTTGAGCACAAAGAGGATGTAACTGCCTAGGCTACCACATAGCACCGTGTTCCTTCTGTGCACTGACAGTAATTGAGAAAATAGATGGCAACAACCACGTTTTGTGTTTGCTGCTGTTCTAGGAAGCACTTTCTTTTCTCTTCTCTTCTTCCCCCCCCCAGAGCATAAGACTGCTCAGGTTTTACAGTCCTTTTGTGAAAGTGGGGGACTGACAGGGCTTTGTGTAGTTTCCTGACTGTATGGTGTCATGATTGATGCTGACAATAAACCCCACAGGACTGAGGAAAGTACCCGTACAGATCCTGACTACGATCAGATCAATGGGAAAAGGATGGTATTGAAGCATGCTATGGTTAGTAGTGCATGGCAAAACAGCCAGCTGTCACTTATTAAACACTTTTTAGCCTGTCTTACAAGCACCGCCTGACTTGAAGTCTTAAAGAAGGGGTTTTATTGATACTGCATTATGTTGTCTGAGGTGTTTATGGTTTTGCCTGGAAAGGTCTAAGACAACGAAACCCCCAGAGAAAGCTGTTGAAATTGTATGGACAGTCAGCAGGACTTCTTCTGGTTTGTGACTCCTGTCCTGGGCTCCCTTTCTGCATCTTTAGGGAGCCAGCACTTGTCAGTGAGATGTAAGTCATGCCTCAAAAGAATACTTGAATGTATTGGCCTTGTACTGTGGCGTTGCCCTGCAGTGAAATGAGAAAAATGCATTTACTGTGCCGTGGCAGCAGGTCAGCATCCCAAATGTTCTCCCCTCCAACAAGCTCACTGGGTTAGAATAATTCTGTTTTGGATTGTACAGGACAGTCTCCTGGGTAACAGGCTTCACAGCAATGCTCAGGGGGAACACGCCCTTGAACGCAAGGCAGTCAATGAGATTTATAATTACAGTGTTTTATAACCTTGTTCATTCAGGCAGGGAAAGATACTGCTGAAGAGATCTCAAACAAGAGAAATAATAAATATACAGCTACATAAATAATTGTTGTTAATACGATTTGAAACCTGGATGGCAGAAGGCACTCCTGTCCACTGTGCTGTCCAGCCTAACACAAAAATGCACAGACTAGTTTTCAACACAGGCAGCAGTAGGGAAAAAAACTCTGACTTCAGCTGCACTCTCCCAGAGAAGGGGATGTAAAATCCACTCTCTAACACCAAAATCTTCTGATTGCGTTAAGCAAGGTCTTGGCCCAAGGCCAGGTCCCAGCTGTCCCCGTAGCAATAATGACTGCCCTCCCTCGGGGTGCTGAGCACGGGCAGAATCCAGCTGCATTTTCACACACGCATACACGTAAATTGGCTGAACACGGTGGTGTTAATGCTTCTGGGATGACAAACCGAACCTATACACGTCTCATCAACAGCAAGCTCCATGCAGAATGGGTTTTATTTTCGGAAAAACCTGGAGGTAAAAAAAAAATAAAATCTCCTGGTACAGTTTATCTGATGCTTTGTTTTTGAGTGTCCTTGATGCGTAACAGCATGCTATCATCTCTAAAGATTAAAAACAATCCCTTCTTATTGCTCTGCTGGGTATTTTCAAAGAAATTCATGCACAGATGAAAACAAATAAAAACAATGCCCGATGGCTCTGCAGAGATCCTGGGCCTCTAGTTCCAGGTAGTCTGGAGACAATTTTTTAACAAACATGGATCTCTCAAATCCTTGGCTACATCTCTGGTGAGGGCATGTTGGCAAAACTTCAGTAGCTTTAATGGGGTGAGGCTGGTTAAGGATTTTCAACAGCATCTCCTTTTTCTGGTTTTTAGGGTATACCTTAACGAGGATCTAGAGTTTATCATGTGCAATACTGGATTTTCATTATTTTTTAAACTGGAGCTTCAAGTTAAATAATAACACCTTTATTCAGGCTTGGTTTAAACAAAAATTCAGAGTAGCTAGGTTTTCATAATGCTAAGGTCTCATTTTTTTGATAGACTAAGGCACAGGTGGAGAAAGTCACCCTCCTATCATCAATGCAGGACTGGGCCCCAAAATTACAGAATTAAATGCAGTATAAAGCAAAAGAGCCTCAGGCACTGACGAAGGAACGGTTCAGCTCGCTTCAGTTAACATGTCTTTTGCTTTTACCCACTTGGCTGTATTGTTCAGAGGATCTGGCCCAGTATGAGATTGAAAACCCTCCTCCAGCCCCTGTTCTGCTTCCAGCCTTTGCTGCTGGCTAGCTCTGATGGACGGCGGCAGGAGTTCCTTAAGGAGAAATCGATGTGACACCGCTGCACTTAGGAAAAGTCTGAAAATAGGCTTTTTTCTTTTTCTTCACTCCTGCTTAGGCACTAGCTTTGCTCAGGCTGAAAAACACTCTGCAAAGGTATACTTGGGTTTGGTTTTTAAAGGCTGAGAAAACTCATTGACAAGATCACTTGCAAAGCAAAATAATTCTAGACAGAGCTAGCACAAAATGCTTGTGCCAAATACATGATGCAAGTATTGCTTTAGGGGTGCTGGTGGTATGGAGCATAACAGAGATAAGGATGAACACAAAACCATACTCTGTTGCCAATAAATACACAAAGCAGTGTATCACAATGCATAGGAAGGAAGCCACAGCAGGTCACATTCAGATTGTACCTGCTGCACAGTTTCATTCCATTTTTTAAAAATCTCTTTTATGTTTAAATTAACTTTACACCTGCTTTACTGCAGTTGAAGCTGTTTTGCTTTTAAGTCTGTATGCTGCCTGGGTGTTGAAACTGCAAAAATCCCCCCATGCCACTCCCTCACCCTCTTTAAGGCATTAGACTTGTTGCTTATCAAATACTTTGTCATTGTTAACCTTGGCCAGTGTAAGAGCACTAGAAGCAGCACTTAAGACGTACAATATCACAGAAAGCTGCTTGCTTTCAAGGTCTTCTTTGTCTCTTCTTCTTTGGATGAGGATTACTGGAAGCACAGAGGCTTTGTTTGGGATAGTTACTTTTATCTCTTCTCTGGTTTACATCTTGAAGTGCTGATTTCCCAACAACCTGGAGAAGCTGTGGAAACATCAGGTTCTTGCAGTGTGTGCAGTGAGGGACAGTAATGTTCAAGTATGATTACTTAGGCTTGTCAAAGCTATATGTAGTAGCACTAGCCACCTGGGGAATGGGGTGGCATCCACACCTACACAGCTGCTTCCCTAACCTCCTTCCTTGAGAACAACAAATCCTATCTAACATCTCAAGCCTAGCTAGTGTTAAAGGCACAGTAGAGGTTTTTCTTCCTTGCCCCATGCGCTGGGATACGCTGCCATAGATACCTAAAAGACACTGTAATTCCTTTTAATTTGAAAGGTTTCACCTTTCACCATCAGCTCTGTGGTATCTGAGCAAGGGAAGCCTCTTCTAAAGGGAGCTCTCTTCTAATATGAGATGCAGAGAAACAGTCCCACTGGTTCTTCTCAAACTGTGACAGGCTCTATGACCACTGAGATGGAAAAAGTTTGCAAGTCATCTAGTTCAAAGAATGCAAAAATAGCAGGGCTGCACTTCCAACAAGGCTGCTCTTCTGTCCCTGTTTGATGCCAGCTTGTAAGAGTGAAATTGAATAGTGCAAGACTATCAAGATTTAATCCATTTACAGAATTTCAGCTGTATGAATTTGATTTGAAAGGATTTGTGCTACATGTATATATCATGACAAGGCAGACATAGCTGCCTGCATAGACACTACATTCTCTGAGCATTCTTATTCCAGAGACTAGCTACATTGATAAAATCTCTTAGTACAGCTGACCAAACTAAAAATAAATTTATAAAAAATAGGCTGCCTTTTGGCTCAAGGATCTCACATATATGCCATTTTTACTTTGTGATGCTGCTATTTTCGATGCTGCTATTTTATATTTGCTGGTTTGGGAAAGCTGCTTTCAAACAATGGGTTACTTCCAAACCATTTCCTTTGATTGTTCTACATTCACAAGTCAAAGTAAGAGATTAGTTAAAAATGGTATATACTTCCAGTCTGTCTCATTTGCTGTGTCAGCCAACAAATAATATTTAACAGAGAACTTTTCAGAGAACACAATCTATGAGCTGAGAAAGTCTTCTCACCACTAGTGACTATGGTGATATTCAAAGAAAAACAATTTAAAGCTGCAGAAATGTGAAATTAACACTTATCTCAAATACTTGCACAATCATTTATCATTAGTGAAAAGCAGTTCTGAGCTTTCAAATTTGCTTGTTTGACCTATCTGTGGTATTCTAGGAACAACAGCAAGGAATCCTAAACTGAGGGTTTCTGCTCCTGAAGCCTGTTAATCTCCAGGGCTTGTGAGTTTTATCAGTGTCTCTCTACGTGTATTTACTTTTCTTGCTCTCAAGGCAAGACCCTTTTCTGGCAAACAGGATACCAAATGGTCCATCAGCCTGGTGCTGAAGATACTGCAGGCAATTTCGCTCTTAATGTGCATGAAATATGTGCAGAATCCCTAACTCTCACTGAAGGCACAAGGAGAACTTGTACCTGCTTGCACCTGCAGAAACCTGTCCTGAACTGTCCTCATGTACATTATCTCAGTTCAGAAAAGATTTAAAAGCTGTGGGGTCTGGCTGTGTGTTAACAAGTCTATACGATCTCCTACAACATCAAGCTTTGAGTCTCACAATGCAGTACAGGATCATGTATGACTTTAGAAATGCTTTACTATGGCATTTGTTTAATCTGACCTAACTTCATTTGTCAGTATTAGTCACTCCTGTGCTCTGCCGAGTTGCAATTGACAGCCTCAAAGAGAAAATATCACCACCTGCCAATCTGGCATAAAAATTACCATAACTAGAAGTTCAGAAATTCTAGAGATTTTGTTTAGATGCAAGAGAATAATACTGCTCTCTCATTAAAAACCATACAATCCCATAGAAGTGCCAAACTCGCTCGCCATTAGCTGCTTTGGGGAACACTGCCCCGGGGAATATTTACAGAAGGATGAAGGTAACTTTTCTCCATGTTTAAAAAAATAACCACAGTCTCAGAACTGCTTGAGAATTTATTTGAAATGCAATTCATAGTTCATCCTTTGCTACCAATTAAGTTTGGCCAGGTTGTGTTATACGTAAATGTGCTGAACAAGTGCTACATTTCAGCTGATCGCTGCCTCTTTCGTGCTGGTTCATGTCATGTTCCTTGCAGGTGCTAAAGTCTGCACGACACAGATTGGCTTGACAGGCTGCAGAGAAGAAGGGGGAGCTGTTGCTTGTAACACAAGGAGAGACAGAGACCACAAGGATAAGTTTACCACTGAACAGCAGTGACGTTTGCTGTGCTAATAAATGGAGTAGCAGCTTTTCATGACTCCCAGGGTTAACAGCTCCAGATACACAAGATCCAAAGCACAGGTAAGTGGTTTCCCAGTGTCTCTCTGTTTCAGGTACCCAGCATTGCTCTACTCACTTCAGGATCACTAACTGCTCACAAACAAGGCTTCACTCTTACAACAAATTAAGGCTCCTCCTGCCCTGGCGTGGCTAGTTCTGTAAGGAAAGTCCTCTTGAGAATCTGGCTCTTCATTTTCTTACTCTGCTCTACCCTGGGGCCCAGACCACTTATCAAATGGTGTTGAGGACCCACCCCCTATTCAAACCACCAGACCCCAACCAGAAGAGATTGCTCAAGGGATGCAGGAGATGTTCCTTCCATCTACGGCTTCGTAACATAATTTCAGCCTGTCAAACCAGCTGACACTGACATTTCTCATAGCTCTGAGGTACACAAACATGCGTGTACACACCCATACACATTTACTTCCCTGCTGTAGGCCACAGAGGATGCCAGAACCATTCCAGCAGCTTATCATAGAATCATAGAATGGTTTGGGTTGGAAGGGACCTTAAAGATCATCTAGTTCCAACCCCCCTGCCATCAGCAGGGACACCTGCCACTAGACCAGGTTGCTCAAAGCCTCATCCAACCTAGCCTTGAACACTTCCAGGGAGGGGGCATCCACAACTTCCTTGGGCAACCTGTGCCAGTGTCTGACCACCCTCACAGTGAAGAGCTTCTTCCTAATATCTAATCTAAACCTACCCTCTTCCAGTTTAAAGCCATTTCCCCTTGTTTTGTCATTAACTGCCCTTATGAAAAATCCTTCCCCAGCTTTCTTGTAGGCCCCTTCAGGTTCTGGAAGCTTGCCTGTTTGCAAACAAACACTGAAAGCACAAAATCATGAGGTCGCACCACTGTCCCTCCTACCAAAGCTGTCTCGTCCAACAGCTTTCCAATGACTAGTGATTTCCCAACAGGCCTAACTTTATCACATTTCTCTGCTTTTGTTCATGTTGCCTTGGGCAATACCATTCTTACTGTCTACAATGTGGAAAAAAATACTGAACACTGTGTGGCTTTCTGTATAAAGGGCACTGTGGGTTACTAAAAAATTCAGTGTTGATACCAAAATCTCAGCATAACTCAGAGATGGCAGCTCTATATTTTATTTAAACACTGACCAAACTTAATCTTTTACTTATTCTGAGTGTAAAAGTCTTACTTGCTGTAAGTGGTCATTATGTGTGATTTGCCTCTGGCCCTTAACGATGCAGGTCTTGCTTGTCACTTCAGTGTGCCAGTCTCGCTGGAGCTTTAAGAGAAATTACATTTGCTGAACAGTGACATCTTGCACCTGGGATGGAATAACCCCATGCAACTGTACAGGCTGAATGCCAACTGGGAAGAAGCAGCTCTGCAGCAAATGACTTGGGTATGCTCGTGGGTAACAACAGAGCAGGAGTCAGCAGGGTGCCCATGGAGGGCTGAAGGCTAATGGCATACTGCACTGCATGAGGTAATGCACCACACCAGACTGAAGTAATTATTCCCTTCTATCTGGCATTTGTGAAATAAGATCTGGAGTGTTGTCACCAGTTTTGGGTTCCCCAGTACCAGAAAGATGATGACAAACTGGAGAAGGGCAGGTGGATGGCCACTGAGATGGCTGGGGGGACCATGATACTATGAAGAGTCTGAGAGAGGAACATTTATTCAGCCTGTCCCTCTCCAGGCTAAGGAGGTAGCCAACTGCCATCTTCAGCTGCCTAATGGGTGACTGGAAAAAAGATGGGACTAAACTTTTCTCAGAGGTGCTCAGTTGCAACAGATTAAGGTGCGGCAATGGAAATTGTGATTGATTAGCTATTAAGAAAAAATCCTTCAGAAGGAGTGGTGCAGCATCAGAACATGGGCCCAGAGAGGTGATGGAATATCCGTTCTTGGAAATACTCAAAGCTCAGCTGGACATGGCCCTGAGCAACCTGATGTATACTTGAAGTTGGCCCTGCTGTGAGCAGTGGGTGGGACCAGACAGGCTTCAGAGGAAAGGTCCTTTCTCACCTAAATTCTTCTAAGATTGTAATGTGCCTCATGACATGTGCACTAAGATATTAAGCGCACTTAATATATCATCACTGGTGTCAGGTATCAACACTTTCATCAGCTGGAACACTGCCGAGCTGACTCAAATACTGTACATCTCGTCTAAATGCAATTAAAAAGGCACATGGCAGTTTCTCTGTATCTCAATTAGCCTTGTTCCATTGCATGTTGACATTCAAAATTATTTGACTTGGAGACCTGTTCCTCACTCAGTTCAGAGCTTATACTGAGCTTGCCTGGTTTGTTGTAAAACTTACTAAGGCTCACAAAGTAAGGCCCTCCTTCCAAGCCACCTTAACCACAGTTTGGATTTCAGGGGAATCAAAGCAAAGCTCACAAAGTACAAACCTAATGAATCCAACACTAAAAAATTAGTGTTCCTGAATAAAGCAGAAAGCCTCACCTAGAGCTCCACAGACCTGCCTCTTCTTTTATTGCTCTGCTCTTAGGATGTAAGAGTAGCAGCGGGCAGTGATGTTTCTCTCACATTGGCATCTATTATTGTAATGCTAAGTGCTAGCTCCTGTCACCCCTGTAATCCTGTTTGGAAAGCTCTGCTACAGCCTTTACGTTCTTATCTTTGTTTAGTCAATGCTGGCAAATAAAAGCATAAACAAATAATCTCCCCTGTACAGCTTGGCACTACTGAGATGCTGCCATTTGTGTTCCAGTTGATTTTTATTTGCAGTCTCTTATACTGGCGACAATCTTGGACAGCAGATACAGTCCGGTAAGTGATGCAACCATAAACCTGATGTTTTTATGAGCCTACCCTTTGTAGTAAAATGAATGCTGAACAGGTGAATGCAAGCAAAGAGAGAACTGGGCTAAATATGAAAACATCAATGCAGTAATTTCTCTGGAACAAGTCAAAGTAATTTCACCTCATTTTCTGCCTTAGGCCATGCACCAGATACTCAACTGCCTCATGTGACTAATTTAAAGAGGTATGTGATCTATACAAACATAGGCACACACTTTGATTGCACAGTCTCCCTAGATCTTCAGGGGAAAAACAGAGCCTAACAAAAGAGCCTGCAGAACAGGAGCCTAACAAAAGGGGCTCTGCACTGACCTTGGAGAAGTCCCTCTCTCCGGGCAACAGGTGGGTGGAGAGACTGACCAATGCATCTACCTAAGCAAAAGACTGAGAACAAGGCAATGTGAATTTTCGCCTACGACTTAAGAGCACTTAAAATGGAATTGCCACCTCAGCCTCTCAGAAGCGAAGAGGAAGTATAAAAGCCCATTGTACTGTTTATTCCTTACAAAGCCAATAGCTATTAAGTAAAGCACGACAGAAAAACTACTACCCGCCCGACTTCCAAAAATACTAGTAATGAGGACCAATTTAGGCAAACATTACATTCAACAATGCCAGTGAACTGCACGACTCCAGAGACCAACTGCAAGACAGAGATGCTGAAGCCTGTTTCTGATTAAGCAGTTCCCAGTTGGCATGCTTGCGCCCAATGACTGTCTCCAGTCCGTGCCCTTCCTGATGGAGGAAAGGCTCAGCTAACTATACTGGTCATAAATCTCCCCACTGAAAGGTGATTAGCTTGAAAATCCCCTGTTGTTCTGTCAGGAAGCCATACAGAAGACTTGCAAATCCATTAAATTACGTCTTGCAGATATGTATCTAAGGAGAATACGTGGCATTTGATGATATATGGAAACTACCGTATTGTACCTTCAGACAGCTTATAGGAGTATCTCTTTTCAAATTAACATTCTTGCCATCTGATTCTCATTAGACTCACTCAACTGTTCCATTAATCTTATATTTTTCCTCCCAAGGGATGAACATTGATTTTTTTTTTTTTCTTGTGCACACACAGGAAGGTCATACTGTTTCCTACAGGGTGGATTCATTCAATAAGGAACTACGCTATTAAACCTGACTTGACATTACTGTCAATAGAGCTGAGCTGCCACAATGCTGCTTATTTTTAAGAGAATTTCAATGTAACTCTCCTGAGTCCAGCTACATTCATCATTCCATTCGACGATACACATAAGCCACTTGACAACTCATTAAAAATACCTATTAAAAATGGAGGTCAGGGCTGTGTTCCAGGGAAGCCCGACTAACTTTCAAACTCCACCTCTAATTTAAAAAATAATAAAACTCAAAATAATTAAAAAATGCTTCTAGGAATAGAAGTTTTTAAACAGAAAAAGGAAATAGGAAGCAGGAGAGGAGGGGGGCCTGCAAGACATTTTCAGCTGGACACTCTGGTTTTCAGGTCACATGCGAGGACAGTATGAATTCGGTCACTGGTGGTCTGGGCAGGGCAGCCAGAATGGGCAAGCACTGGGTTGGGTTTGGTTAAGTCCCACTTATGGGGACCTTTGGGGCTGCCCCCTCCCTCCCTAGTAAATTGATCAGACTCCAGTATCAGAGGGGTCAGACTGTTCTTCCCACATCTCACCCTGGCAGACTGGTCCAGAACCTCTCTGCACCGAGGGCTGGGAACTCTCTTCAATCTCCAGTGCCGATTTATGGCAGGTAAAGCGGCACCTTTTAGTCAGTTCAGCTTTACTCTCCACACAGCATTTACTATTTGTTTCCATGTGTACCTGCAGAGAGCAGATCTAACCCTTCCCATTCTTTGTTTTGCTATCCTGACATGTCAAGCTCTCTCTTGCACATCCCTCACCGTCACAAGAAGTTTGGGGTTATTTCCTCTGCTCTTTTTCCAGCCGGGGCTTCTCTCTCGAGCACTTTCACAAAAGCATAGACAAAAATCACATTAGCAATATTAAACAGCAGCTCACTGATAGACTGGAGCTTTATAGAAGCATGGGGAAGAACAAGAGGAAAGGAGCAAGAGGAGTGTTTTCAGCATGTAAAAAATGCACCAGTTTAGATGTCACAGAAAACAAACAGGAAATGTGTATTAAGTTCCTGCCTTAGGAGTAGAACTTTCCAAAGTGCTAAGGAGTTCCTCCCAATTTCTGGGTCCTGGATTATTTGTTCTGTTGTTTTCAGACACTCCTTCACCACTACTGAAGGTGGTGACCTAGCTTCTAACCTACGTGCACTTTTAGATTATTTGTAGTGAATTTTACCTTTCTTGGATAAAATAGCAATTAAATAGTATTGAAAGAGCCTTCTGGGGCAAATGAAGGTTGGGCTCATCTCCTGCAGAAATCTGCAAGGCAGAGAGGGACAGAAAAGGAAGAAACAACTTGTTGAACGGCTAATGGAAGAGAAAAGAAGTTATTTTAACTGTCTCTGAGTGGTCAATGCTTTACTTTGGTATTTTAAAATAAGCAGCAGTTTGTGCTTTTCACTGTCTCTTCTATGTTCCTGACACTTCTTTCCCCTCCCCTTTTCTCTTATACACCTATATATTACCATTTGTCTGTTCTCCAAATGTACTAGAGAAATGCAGTGCACTGAACAGAAAAAAAATAGTGAGAAAAAAAAAAACAAACCCAGCATATAGGGATTTCCCCACATTGAGGGAAAACTTATGGGGTGGGCTAAACTGTTTAAATGTTTTGTACTATCAGAGTAGTCCAAAAATATCCTGCTGGAGACTAGGACTTAGCAAATTCACCCTTCCAGTGTTTTCTTGTACACTCCATATTAGGTAGACCTAAGAGAGTCCCAGAGTCTGTAGCTCTCCCAGCTGCATCACAGAAGACGTCACTGGTCTTCTTCTAGGTTGCTAGAATCTCCTGTTGACTGTCACTATTACTTAATTAAGAAAGGGGGGGGGGGAGGCATTTTGTTTAAGGTTGCTCCATTTTTGGAAAAGCTTGTAATACCTGTCTACTCAAATGCTTTTTCTACCTTTAGGTCTGTCATCTTTCTTAAAAATGCAAACCTCCTCTCAGCAGGGGAAGCTGCAGAACTGTACTGGTACAAAGATGTTCTGCCTGCACCGAATTTGCAGAGCAGAAGGATACATTCACTGTCAGAGAGAGGAAGCACACACCGCCCCCCCCTGCAAAAAGCTATTTTTTGCAGGCGTTGTCATATCTTATCCCCAGGAAGGGAAGAGGGCTGTGCTAGAAAGTTGTCAGATTCACATTCGTTTCTGTTTACTCTGTCCTTCACAGCACTGCTGTAACAATTTATCAATACAATGGAGGGTAAGGCACAACACACAGGCAAGGCAGACTCCTCTAATGAAAACAAATCCTTGTGAGAGGGAGAAATAGTTCACAGATCTGCCTCCTAAATCCCACTCCCACCGCAATAATGTTTTCATCACTACTTACATTTAGGGACATAAGGGTACTCAGAGCTGTAAAGCACATCATTTGTGCTGAACAGTCGCAGTGCTTTGCCCAAAATAATTTGTGGTCCAAAAGCCCAGAGGAATAAAGCACCGTAGGAATCAAGACATATAATTAGAATAAATAAGATTTTGCTTTTACGGAGCGCCTGTCAGCTGAAAGTATGCGCAGATATTAATTAAGCTCCACAAACCCCAGATGAAGTAGATTAGTAGCTTCATCCCTGTTATACAGAGGTTTAGAGTAAAGTGTGACAGATGATCGCAGCCGATGGCTGCAGGGAGCTGGCGGTGCGGGGATGGCGAGAGCCAGGGCTCCACCTCCGCTCCAGCCCTCCTCAGTGAATTGCCTTCAATGGAAAATGACTGCCTTGCAGTTCTTTGCCCTCTGGAAGAGGAAGGACCCACCCTGTTGCACAACAGTAGCAAAGCCCTGGCCTGAAGTGTTTTGATAAAAATCATGAAACGGTGCTCAGCTTGGGAAGAGAAACCAGGAGCCTGCTCGCTCTCATACATTTGCTTTGGGTGCTTTATCTCCCTCTTGCTAGAATGCCAAGAGATCACCTCTGCATTGGCATCCACCACAAATGGTCCTAATAACATGGCTCATGGCTTCTCAGGTTTGGAGGACGTGGCATTCATAGTATCTTAAGTACTTTAATCTGCGATGTTGGTTTTTATTTTTCTCTTTCTATGCATATTACTATCAGAATCACAGAACGGTTTGGGTTGGAAGGTACCGTCAAGATCATCTAGTTCCAACCCCCCTGCCATCAGCAGGGACACCTGCCACTAGACCAGGTTGCTCAAAGCCTCATCCAACCTGGCCTTCAACACTTCCAGGGAGGGGGCATCCACAGCTTCTCTGGGCAACCTGTGCCAGTGTCTGACCACCCTCACAGTGAAGAGCTTCTTCCTAATATCTAATCTAAACCTACCCTCTTCCAGTTTAAAGCCATTTCCCCTTGTTCTGTCATTAAGTGCTCTTGCAAAAAGTCCCTCCCCAGCTTTCTTGTAGCCCCTTCACGTACTGGAAGGCCGCTATTTACTATAATATAACTTGGAAGCTACACCGACCTAGGATCACAGAGACACAATGTAATTAAAAACTACAGTCAATACTTACATCAAAACCTTAAAATAACCCTATCTTGAAGCAGGTTTTACATACAGAAATTATGTGTAATAAATGTAAATATAAACATATCTGATACCATAAAAAAAATTAAAGTAATAATTTAAAGTAATAAACTCAATGTATATATGTACTTAAGAAAAAAAACGTAAAAAATAGTGTTACGAGTAAAGCTTCAGTTGTTTTGTATGTCAAAGAACAGTTAGAAATTCATTTTGCTGACATTATCTACTGAAATTAATGTTCTTAAAAAAGCAATTTCTTAAAGATTCCCTTGAAGTATTTACATAGTAGCTGTGATAATGAAAAATATTCTCAGCATCACAAAAGTAGTACGACTGTCCACTTAATCAAAATGACCCAGCCCCTAACTCTGCTTATCACCTTTGCCGAAACAAGAGCAGGGGAGCATCAAATGCAGCTAGGAAGAAATATCTCCAGAACAGATAAAAACAGGTCACTCATGTCTCCAGATAACAATTATCTACCTAATTACACTCAGGACAAATGCACAGTTTTCCTAACTACAGGGAGATGCATTTTAATTGTGATGTTCAATTCTCTGTACACATATGTAAAAAACTGAGCAAGAAATGTCAGCAGAAAATGGAAACAGACCACAGTATATTTGTCTACAAAATAGCACACAAATTGGATAAACTATGGACATAAAGCAGCTCCTTATATGACAAATAACTCTATTAACGTGAAAACTATGCTCTTTTGTTCCCACATTTAAGCATAGAAAGCATTTTAACTTCAGCTTTCAAGGTAAAAATGCTTTTAATTAGAGTCCTAGCTACCTTACAAGACATACAGAACTTGGTATGATGGAACTATGATAATTTACCCATGCTGAGAATCTGCCCCATGATTTATACGATTACTTCATGGCAGCATGAAACAAATCCCCAAGGAAGTAATGCATGTCATCCTTAAAAATATTAAGCAATCAAGCCATATTTTTATTATGTGAATAGATGCCTTTGAAAACAAGGATGCATGCACCATACTGTGAGGTAAAATGGAATAAACGAACAGAAATAATTCATTTCCATGTTCTAATCAGCGGTAACGGTAGTCTTCAAATTATCCTGATGCTACCAAATGTGAGTCTGGAGACAATAGGTTGACTCTTCTACTAAAATGAATATGAAATTGCATCCTAAGTAGACAATGAAGGCCAAATTAAACAGTCCAAGACTCTCTGCAAAGGCTATTTATTTTTATTTAGCCCTTGCAACCAAACAAACAATTAAGAGCAGATTTAAACAAAGCATCACACAGTTTTTAAACGCTCAAACCTAATCAAAAGCAAGGTACTTAGGCAAAAGGAACATAATCTATATAAAAACCTGTTCTCAAGCAAGGTCTTCAGCTTCTAGCATTACCAGCAGAGAGAAATCTGTGTTCCACCAGCTAAAAGGATGTCTCTGGCAAGCAGAATGAAGAATATGTATCAAAGACCAGAACTGTATGCTTGCTGGCCACATTGTATTCACAGACTGGGACACTGACATCTCTGCAAGGACCTGAGACAACACTGTTACGCTCCTCGCCGCTAGTTTAAATCACAATTCATTCATTAGAGATGCTGACTGTTTAGAAAAAATCTAGCCCCTACAGGCATGAGGAGATGGAAACAGAGCTGTGATAATGAGATCAGGTTAATTCAAAACATCTGAAACACAACATTGTATTTGTATGAAAATGTATATAGGTAATAATTACATGAGTAGAAGACCACGGGACAGTGAGGTTTTTTTAAACGCTTAGACTACAACACTGCATTTGAAGCTAAGCTAATTTTTTATAATTGCATTATTTGCTCTAGCCTTAAGACCTTAAGAAACATCTTAAGAACTGTAGGAGGTTCAGAGAGGGACAACAGCAATAATGAAAATAACGGAATAGGTTCAGTGATAGATGTCTATAAAATCAGTAATGAAAATTAGTAAGAATCAGTGGCGTATTACGTCTTCCAAAATAAGAACAATGTACATCAGTGTGGCTAGAAGAGCTGCATCAAGAACATACAAAATTTGGCAGTTCTTTGTACAGCAGCGAGCAGACCTGCAGGTCTCCTTGCTGAAGGGTACTGTGAATGCTGAATGAAAGCTAACACAGGCTCAAAACAGGTTCACGAAGGAGAAATCCACTGAGAATTACTAAGTAAGTAGAATCTAGGTCTGCTTCAGGATGTCCCTGAACTAAGTCATAACTATGGAAGTACCATATATGTCTGCCCACTCTCATTCTGTCCTAGGCACTTCCTTATGCTGTTGCTGGGGAGAAGGAGCAGTTAACTTCTGCTCTGACCCAGTACAGTCATATCAATGTTACATTTAGTATCTACTTGCAGAAAAAATTCCTGGTATTAGCTTCAGATTCACTTTGGGGGGGTGACTGGATGGAGAACAGCTTTGCAGAAAAGGACCTGGTGGACAACAAGCTGGCCATGAGCGTCCTTGCAGCAAAGGCAGCTAACGGTATTCTGGGCTGCATTAGGAGAAGTGTTGCCAGAAGGTTGAGGGAGGTGATCCTTCCCCTCTACTCAGCACTGGTGAGGCCACACCTGGAGTACTGTGTCCCATTATGGGCTTCCCAGGACAAAGAGGATATGGACATACTGGAGAGAGTCCACCAAAGGGCCACTGAGATCATTAAGGGACTGTAGCATCTGTCATACAAGGAGAAGATGAGACAGCTGGACTGTTCCATCTGTAGAAGAGAAGTCCTAGGTGGGACCTTATTAATATGGTTAAATATCTGATGGTAAGGTGGGACCTTATTAATATGGTTAAATATCTGATGGTAAGGTGTAAAGAAGATGGAGCCAGACTCTTTTCAGTGTTATCCAGTGACTGGATGGTCACAAACTGAAATAAAAGAAATTCCATTTAAACATGAGAAAAAGTTTTTTTTTAATGTAAGAGTGATCAAACACTGGAAGAGTTTGCCCAGAGAGGCTGGAGATATTAAAACCCCAGCTGGACACAGTCCTGGGTATCCTGCTCTAACTGAACCTGCTTGAGCAGGGGGTTGGAATACAGAATCTCCCAAGATCCCTTCTAACCTCAACCATTCCATGATTCTGCTATGTGGCTGATACCTCCCAAACCACATTTACCATAGGAACTTTCCCAAAAAACAAGCAGGCCTTCCTGGGGAAAGGCCAAAATCTACACTAATCTCAGAAACCAAGGGTCACAAAACAGCCTACAGTCAATTTGTTGGCCCAGCTTAGGTGACTTAAACTCAGGTGAGTGGGAAGCTTGTTTTTACAACTTCACTTGCAGAGTACTATATCACTGTAAAGGCCCTGGTGTGGCTGACAATGTTTTGTGGTACTGATGACAGTCTCTCTAACAAAAAGCAGAACTTGTAATGATTAGCATAATTGGTGTTACCTGTATATCCTACTTGACTTGATCGCTGAACAAATCAAACACATTTTCACTAGATTATGTTTTCTACCCATTTATGTGATCACAGCAGAACACAGAAATACATTATGCAGACTACTTTCCATTTTCACTTTCACAAAAGCTCACCAAAAAACCCCAAATATGTATTTCACTTTGTTTTGCTATCAAGCATAGGAATGAGGCAGTATAGACAGCTACGTGGCGTTCTGATAACAACCTTATCATCTTTGCCCTAGCCTTCAAGAGAAGTGAGGAATCGTTACAATCTTCCACTGCAATCAATAAGACTCAAGTATGAGTCAAGTGAATTTTTTTTCTTTGTTTTGATGGTATTTTTTTGTTGTTTTCATTAAATCTGGCACAGCGACAGAGATGAGGGTATCCATTTCCTTCCCTTTTAAGTACACGATTCTCTTTCTTCTTCCCTGAACTAAAACATGTTGAGAATTGCTTTAACTTGACAAAGTGCTATTTGAGATGCATGCAGAGCAGGAATCTTCAGAATATCTCAGTATGTTTTTAGTTTATCTTGCAATATTATGTATGGAGCTTGAGGACTCAAATCCAACATGCTGGCATTGATTTTCTCCTCCTGTGAATCAAAAGGGAGACTGCTTCTGAATGCGCTGTGCCGGGGAACTAGCAAATTGCAGTGTCTTTCTCTAGTGACATGAAGGTAGGTGGATTTGTGTATTGCTTTACAAGGAGGCGTCATCTGCCCTGGCTTATGTTATATTTTCTGACTTGGTTGGACACATGTCAGTTTTATTATCACCGTCCCAAAGCTGTGTATATCATGATGTTATATAACCAAATTTGGTACATACTGAAAGAAGTAAGCTGTAGTTACTTGGTTTAGAAATGTGCTGTCAGAGATTAGCATCTGGCATGGCTGACTCGTCACAGTGTAAGATAAGGGGATATGGGCTAAGCTCTTGTTTCTGGACCAGTGAAGATACCTACTCAGTGGAAACTCCATCAGCCCCTCTGGGAGGAAGAAGCGCTCTATGCTGTTTGCAAGCAGGCCCCAGAAGGAGCCTGTGAAAGAGAAGAAGAAAAGAACAAGGCTGTTCTATTAAAGAGAGAGAAGACAGAAATGTGTGAGACAGAATGAGAAGAAATGTGGGAAAAAAAAAAAAACAAAACAACAAAAACCCCTAGCAAGTTGTATTTCCTAAAGAGAGCTGTGGTCTTACAGTATGTAGTTTCTAAGGGCCAAGCCAAGCTAATTGTTTCTGACAGCAAGGAGTTGTTCAACCAAAGGAGTAGCTCCGCACCTCACCAGGAGTACTTTGGTACATAAGTAAGCTCCCAGTAGCCCCAAAAACTGATTCTATGCATTTTTTCCAAATGAAAACAGAACTCCCCAACAAATGTACTTCCTTAGACTAGGTATTAGCCAGTAGTATTTACTCTATAAAGGCCATCAGTGGATTCACTTACAAACAGCAAATGCTAGCAAGAAGCACCACAACTATATGGCATTTTCAATGTGCCTGTGGTTTGCTTGCCACAGTATTGGATACCAGCTGCCAACAGCCGCTGCTACGAAGCAGAGTCGTGCTACCACCTCATCAGATGCACTCAGTGTTGCAGTCCTGCTGTACGGTGCTGCTCTTCCATGCAGCAGCGTGCTTTATATGGAAAGCACACTGATTTGGCACCTCTTGTAAACACCCTACAGTCACAGTCAAATGCACCATTTTCAGCTATGTAGAGAAAGAGCTTGTGTTTATTATGGTGGTGACTCTATCCTGTGTAGAAGTGAAGTTACGGACACCCGATGGACTCATTCATTGCTAGATCTGTGCCCTTCATTTAGAGCCAACAATGTGCTTCAAGTTGGAATTTTCCAAATATAGTTTTGACAACCTGGTTCTGAGAACCCAGGGGAAGAGACATGACTACTTTGCTAATTGATGCTGATACACCAGAGAGAATCAGCACTGTCTACAGCATAGTTTTCCCTTAAAGTAGACTAGGTCAGTTGGATGGCAATTGCACTAAGTCAAACAGTAATTCTCATAACC
>NW_010301483.1:74076-84016 GCF_000700745.2 Antrostomus carolinensis
ACTACAGTGGGAAAACTACGTACTTAAACATCTGGGGAGACCAGCACTGAAACAGCATGTGTGAATTTAATTTCAGCTGCCTGTGTTATGTGTCTTGCGTAGTTTCAAACCACTTGGAACTAGTTGATAATCTAGTTTGGCCTCTTGCGTAATCTAAGACATACATTTCCCTCTGGAAGGGGACTGAACATACTATGCTCAAGAGCCTGTATTTTTAATAATAGTGCAGCTAGTACTTGGCCAATACATACATTTCAGAAAGGCATCCAGTCATCTTCTGATGGCCTCAAGGAGGCCTCCAGGAAATGCAGAATTTACCACTTGTTACATTATATCCTCAGTTGCATAAACCCAGCCTTAAGCTCTCCACGGGGACACTGTTTCATTCAGTACACTGGACAAAATTAGTTAGCTAGCAGCTATTCAATATTTTGGTTTTTCCCTTTTTATTTGATGCATAGCCCTAAAAGCCTTGTTTACTTCACATTATTCCAGCTCTTTTCTGAAGACAGAATGATTAATTTCTTTACAGGCTTTTCTATAGTGCTCATCAGATGCTTCTAACTCGCTACGTGCAATTTCCTAGGTTTTAGAAAAGCATACAAAGGAAAGCCATTATGTGGCATCCTATAACTACTGACATGATTCACATCAGCAGGGATAGACCAGACCTTTGCTATCTTAAGCTAACAGGTGTAAACCATAGGCTGCCAGCAAGGCCAAACTAAAGGAGATGAAGCGTACGTTTAAGCAAGTTATTTTTGCTGATACCAGGATAGGAAGATTGAGAATTTTAAGGAGACTGAAGTACTCTTACAGGTTCACAGTCCTTTGCCTCCCTCACAGGACCAACCCTTTAATTCACCCTTTCCAACATGTCCACCTCTGAACCCCTGTGTCTTGGCCTGGTTCCTTAACCCTATCTCATTCTTCTTATCGATCCAGTCTTATCCAGTATTAACTATCTTACTTTGTCTTATTTTCTGTCTATCCTTATTTCTCTTAGTTTGTTATTGAGTTTATCTCTCCTCTTCTTTACTTGCTTATGGACTAAGTCTCTGCCCCCAAATTCCCCATCTCACCGTCTTTTTCACCTCTCCTAAATTTTACTCCTATCCCTTGACTAAGAGATGATGGAGCTTACTAAGGTTTGCGGGGAATGAGCATTAACGGACTCCTTAGAGGTTTCAGAAATACACAGCATGTATAAAATGTGTTTTTTAAAGGTTGTAACTTGGATAACCTAGGAAGGATTTCCTTACGGATGGTAAAAAGCACATTTACATGTTACAAATACCACTCATTCCTGACAAAACCTGGTGACACTAAAGCACAGTAGAGAAGATGTCACATAAGCCTTTAAGGTCTCTTCCTTAGCCTTGTTTCAGAAACAGCTAAGCCATGTTGGTTGACATTTTCCAAACTGGGCCAGAGCAGATGTGCATCTCAGAAACTTTTATTCCAAATGACTACAGTTTCACAAAATTGCAAGCAACTGAAATGGGAAGATGCAGTATGAGGTTCTGCCCATAAAATAAAAAAAAAATTGAAAGCTATCATCTTGGCATCGAACGTGATGGCTGCTCTGATATCAGTGACTTGTCTGAAATCATGACACTAACTGAACGAAGAACATCATTCTATCTTGCCAGGTTTTTACTGATTGATTTTGTAAAGGTTGGACCACAGCAAAAAAGTACTATTGTTGCCCCCTGATATGTGCATAGCTGTTTTATAACCTGGCATATGTACCAGCTAGTTCATCTGCAAGTTTTGCACTGAACATTGAATATTACCAAATATCTCATCCCTCACCTGTAGGTTCTACTATTTTCTCTCAATTCTAACTTCACTTTACGTTTGTCCTCTTATGCACTGCTACCTCTTCAGTTTTGGAGTTGCCTGCAAACCTCATCAGGACCAAATTTATGCCAGGAAATACAAATCCGCTAGCAAAGACACAAAGTAGTCACATGGATATAGAATTCCTGTAAAAATTAAATTAGTCAAGAAAGACTTCTAAAATCCTGAAGAGACCTAGTAAATGCTACAAGTTAATAAGACACATCATTGATTAAGTATGATTAACTGTTCTGATTTCATAGAAGTGGGTTTTGGTCTTCCACAAAGCTCCTTGTATTATTACTAAGCTCTAGGCCCCATGTCTGTAAATAAGTTTGGTTTGGGCATGGTGCAACAGAAAAAATACTTGCTGAATAGGAGTGCTACCAAAAAACCCCACAAATGTGGAGTCATTGCCCCTATGCAAGATTGGGGCTTAAGATAATAACAAATTAATTTATTGTAAACTCAGAGTTTATCTTGATTTAAGTACACACAAGACTCAAGCCCAAGTTTTACAAATGCTGCATGTATCTATATCTATATGCTATAGTTACTTAGTTTAGACCTTTCAAACATGAGTATACTGCTTATTTAAAATGCATAACAGTTAGTAGGCAAAGCAGCAAAGACAAAGCAGTGAATTGACTTCCAAAACTATAAGCCTTTGTCAATTAAAATATTTACTTTTGACACAAGCCCTAATTAGTTAAAAACATTCAATCCCGGCTTAAAATAGAGGTTCAAGCTACCCAATTTATTCTTGGAACAGTCACTTGCTCTCAGGATTAGGAAGACAATGGCATCCAGAGCAAGCATTTTACCTCTCCCCTCTTATTACAGTTAATCAGGAACATAAATACTATAATGGAGCTGAGCCCCTGCAAACTCACCAGGCTGTGCATAATTTCCACTCCAGCTGGATTCACTGTGAGCGCTTCATCATACAATTGCTTAGCCTCCTCCAAATTGCCTTTCATCTCTGCAAGCCTCCCACGCATGTACAGTACAGCATGAGATGTGGGGAAAAGACTAGCTGCCTCCTGGATACAAAAGCCTGCTTCTTTGAGATGCTGTTGTTCCATGAAGAGTTCAGCTAAAAAACAAAAACCAAAAAACACCCTACCATTAGTTAAAATAAGTAAGAGACCTTTCTTCACATTAATTACATATCGTCTCCCTTAAGCATATTAAAACATGAGGCCATGATCCTGCACAGTGCTTACTACTATGATTAGGATCCACTTACTATCACAAGTGGATTCACTGAATGGATTTTTTTAATGCTAAGGGCTATATACAGAAGTTCATGGACATCTTCAGGTGTTGTCCTGACAGAGGACAGCCTTAAGGATTCCTCAATCAGGAATGTAAACAGTGCTGAACTGAGTCCTAAGGAAGCAGGGCTGGTAGCCACTTGGAGCCATCATATGTATTTCCAAATAATCTGGGGAAAAAAAGAACAGAATAAGCCATCATTGTCTACTCAGAACTTTAAACATGTCAGAGTAATAGGACACATCTGAGTGAGTTAGACATTAGATAACTTATTTAAAAGAGTATTTCCACATTTAAAAAGATGATTAAAAGCATTTTTCTCTGCTTATTTGTCTAGTTTATGAGCTAGCTGTCTCTTAACTTTTCAGAGACTATTAAAATCAAAAGACTTTTATCATAGAGACTTATTTATATTGTGTATTCACACAATTACTTCTTCATACATACTCTATAGAAAAAGAAAAGAGAGCTCTTGGAAGAGACTGCTCAGTCATTTACTTTCTTCAGCTACCAGCAACTATCTTAGGGGTTTTCTTAGGAAAAAAAAAAGTAACAGGCATACTAATGTGCTTGGCTGTCAATTTGTTAATCAAATAAATTCTAAGGTTAAACATAAATTTCATTACATATCTCATGGTTAAACTTTAACATTTCTCAGGATTTGGACTAGATCATCACTGAGCTAGATGATTGTTGTGTTGGACTAGGTAATTGTTGTAGGTCCCTTCCAACTGAAATAGTCTATTCTAATTCTAGATTTATTATGCATTAAATCCTTGCAAAAGATTTCAAAAGTGGCACTTTTCACTGCCACACGTAACTGAAAAGAGAAATTGTGTTTTTAGATATATATATATATAGGTAGATAGGCATGCATGTATGTATGCACATATGTATATAAAATAATTCTCTCTCTTCATACAGTAGCCATTGCTCTTTGGTTCATAATCTGTTTGTGTTCTACATGTTATCACTGCAAAAGCTCAAAGTCTCTCTCTTTTTTTTTTTTTAACAGATGTGGTAATGCAGTAAGTATTGACAGGTCAAGAGTCCAATTCCAAATGACTAATTCAGGCTTCAGATTTAGAAAAATAATTCCTGAAATTAGATCTTAATTTAAATTAATCTTAAATACCCTCATGTTTAAAGGTAGCAAATATTCTGAGGAAGTCTCTGTGAGGGGGAAAAATTAGCCTGAAAATTCCTCTCAAATAGTTTTGAAACTTTGTCAGTTTGAAAACGCTGGGAGACTCAGATGACTGTGGGTACTTCGCATGCTGACATGGACCTTGCTGGGTAGAGGTGAGCAGCAGAGCATCTCAAAGGCAGTCCTGCTTGACCATGGAAAGGCTTCTCCTTAGTGTATCTGACATGAGACTGGGACCACAAATAGCACTTCTATTGGCACACTGAAAATGATCATGTACTGAAAGGACAGCATGGCTGAGTAACCTCCCGCTTCTGAAGTGGTCCTTCTAGAAGAAGGGTGAGACATTGTCAAGAAAATGCTTGACTATTTCTTAGCCATCCCTAGGTAATGCTACAGATAAATGTCATTCTCCAAGGCTGTCAACATGAGAAAAACATTAGTTCCTTGGTAAGAGCTATACTCTTAAATAAGAGTGACTCATATACATTTCTCTCTGGTTAATCACTATAAAATCTCGGCAGGCATCCCTTCTCTTGGCTCCAAGAGGCTGCAGCTATCTATAACAACAGAAAGCAGGGCCACATACCTTGTCAAGCTAAGTATATGTGCAGTCTTATTCAAAAGTTTGTGGCAGGACAGCATTTTACTCACACTTCCCAAGGAACAGAGCATTTTCCTGCCAGGTGCTGCACAGCAGCTGATGCCATGCATGCGGCAGTAATGAGGATGGGGATGTGCAAAGTGACGATTTGCAGCCTAAAGATAAACACTTCATTTGCAAAGTTAGCACGAGCTTAGTGGCACAAAAGAAGGGGTGAAATCCTGACACTGTTTGAAGTCAGCAGAAGTTCTGGGTACTGCCATATTAAAAGCTCTACTAGCAACTAACAGCATAACGTGACTTGTTTCATTTCAGGAAAGAACAGGGAGCAAGGGGGTTTAGATGTGAAATCATGTACAGCCGGTGTTTCAGTGCATACTAAATGGAGAGTACTTATTCTTTCTTTCAACGGTGCCTGTAAATCTTCTTCAGTAATAACAATTATTTAGAGGAAGTGCAGCAACACAGAATCTAAATAAGATCTACAAATTATATTTTATGGTATGGTAATGTAGCATATTAAAGTTCAGTCCATTTCTTTGCAGGCTCAGTAGTCAATAAAAAATGATTTAATGGTGTGGGAGGGCTAATTTGCATAAAAAAAAGGAATGAGAGAGGTGCCTTTGGGTTACAAAAGGAAAGGAGTGCACCCACCCAGCTAAAAATAGACATTAAGGGAAAGCGTTTAGGCCTGCATTAAAATATGTTTTCTTTAAAGTCATTTTTCACTTATATTATATACTCAATTTATTTACAGATTAACAAGACACACTTATGCAACATGGAATAAAAACACAGCTAGAGCCAGAAACCAAACCCAAAGAACAAGGACTCATTAAATTTATCATGGTGATACTGCTGCCTCCTCAGTGGTACTGCAAGTACTCAAACACCTGCCTTTGCGTTACCCGGGTTAGCAGCTTCCTGTCCACTGGATTTTTCAGCCTATCGCCCTGTGTCACCTGATCAGGTTTTAAATGAACACCTAACCAGACTAGCAGCACTCGCAAGGAAGTTCTGTTATAGAAGTGTGGGACCTCATTCCACTCCAAAGAAGAGGGTATCTCCTCAGGCTGACACAGGTAGAAAAGATCTGTAATTCTTATCCTGAGAAAGGTTCAATGCTTCAGGGAAACCATTTATGAATCTCCAGCTACTGGACTACGTTAGTTTTGGTACTGACATTCTTTGCAGCTTTGAATCCAATGACCATGTCTGCAAGCTTCCTTGCTCTCTCTCACTTAACACCATCTTCATAAAAACTTAAGCAAGTTTACATTCTGTTTTGAACTAAGTACCACCAAAGGCTCTCTGAATCCTACTGAGCAAAGAGAGAGAATCATCCTGGACATATCTCCTCCTCTATTAGCATCTCTGGAGTAATGCTAGAAACTCTGAGTGTGAATGACTAGGAAATATTTCAGCATTTTTACCTATAGGTATGGGCTGAGACAGTGCACTGCATGGATGGCCAAAGACATGATGAACTGTGCATTGTCTTCACTAATTGAAGCTTGAGCCTGCACCCACTGAGACCACGAGCAGCTATTCAGGTAACTCCAAGGTCCAGCCTAGCTGGACTAATTTCTTTCCCATATCCACTTTATGCTTCCCATGCATGCTCTCTTGCAAACTGTACAGCCTACTCTGCTCTTCTTCCAAACAACTGTTGCCTCCTCTTGTGGTGTGGTCACCTCTGTCTTGACTTGCAACTAGACTTCCACTGATACAGAAGTCTTAATGCTGGGCCCAGTCCCTGAGAGCAGCACGCATCTCTACTCAGATTATCATTAACTCCTAATATGAGCTCCTAGTTCTTCCACCTGTTTCTGCTAGCATCTAAGCTCATCTACAGTGAAGGTCCTTAATCAAGTGAAAACCGACAGAAGCATATAATCTACTACTAATGTGGGTGATGGTTCCCACAGCCTAGAAACATTCCCAAGGTTAAGACACCCTAAGCCCCATATCACAGCAGCTTCCATAAAGAAGAAAAGACAGGTCACTGTCATAGGGGACTTCCTTCTGAAGGGAACAGAAGACCCAATATGCAGACTGGACCCTTTTCACAGGGAAGTCTGCTGCGTACCTGGGGCCCAGGTTAAAGATATGGAAAGAAAACTTCCAACTCTGGTAAGGCCCATGGATTAATATCCATTATTGATATTCCAAGTAGGCAGTACTGAAATGCTAACAAGAAGCCCAAGAGCAATTAAGAGGGACTTCAGGGCCCTGGGACTAACGGTGAAGGGATCGGGTGCACAGGCAGTGTTCTCCTCTGTCATTCCTGTTACAGGGAATGATGAGGGGAGGAACAGAAAGAACCAGGAAACAAATACCTGGCTCCAAGCCTGGTGTGAGGAGCAAAATTTGGGGTTTTTTGACCATAGGTTGGCCTACACAACAGCAGGCTTAGTAGTAAATGATGGGATATACCTGTCTCCAAGGAGCAAAAAGATGCTTTCCAAGAAGTTAGCAGGGTTCATCAAAAGAGCTTTAAACTAGAACCAATGGGGGAGGGGGATGAAACCAGGATTGCTAGAAATAGGCCTGGGGATGGGACTCCAATGTCGGAGTGTGCTAGTGAGGCTCTTTGGTCTGCCACCTCAGAGGGAGTGGGAGATATTACTCCAAGTGGCAGCAAAGATACAAAGGCTATTGATGGGTTAGAAACAACAGCGAGTGGTCACTTAGGAACTAAGACTATTCCCCGTAGAAGAGTGGGGGGATCAGTAGCCCAACTGAAGTGCAGCTACACCAATGCACGCAGCATGGGCAACAAGCAGGAGGAATTACAAGCCATCATGCAACAAGAAAACTATGATATAATTGCCATCATGGAAACATGGTGGAACAACTCACATAACTGCTGTAAGTGTTCTAGTTGCCACAGGTGGCTATAAACTCTTCAGGCAGGATAGGCAAGGAAGGAGAGGTTGTGGGGTAGATCTGTACATTAGAGAGTGTTTTGATTGTTTTGATTTGGTTTGTTTTGCCTTGAGCTCACTGATGGGGATGACAGGGTTGAGCATCTATGGGTAAAAATTCAGTGTAATGTCCAATAAAGCAGATATCATGGTGGGGGTCCACTACAGACTGCCCAGCCATGATGAAAAGACAGATGAGATATTCTACAAGCATCTGGGAGAAATCTTGTGCTTGCTAGTCCTCGTTCTTGTGTGGGACTTCAACTTACCAGATGTCTGCTGGAAATATAACACAGCAGAAAGGAAACAGTCTAGGAGGTTCCTGAAGTGTGTGGAAGACAACTTCCTGAGACAACTGGTGAGCGAACCAACTAGGGAAGACACCCTGCTGGACCTGTTGTTTGCAAACAGAGAAGGCCTTGTGGGAGATGTGACAACTGGAGGACGCCTGAGGCATAGCAATCACAAAATGATAGAATTCTCAATTCTTGGAGAAGCCAGGAGGGGGATCAGCAGAACTGCTGCCTTGGACTTCCAGAGGGCAGACTTTGGACTGTTTATAAGGCAGGTCAATAAAGTGCCTTGGGAGGCAGTCCTAAAGGGCAAAGGAGCCCAAGAAGGCTGGACGTTCTTCAGGAAGGAAATCCTGGAGGCGGAAGACCAGGCCATCCCTATGTGCCAAAAAATGAGCCGCTGGATCTCAGAAAAAAGAGGAAAGTCTATGAGCTTTTGAAGAAGGGGCAGGTATCTCAGGAGGACTACAAGAACGAAGTGAGGTCATGCAGAGAGAAAATCAGAAGAGTTAAAGCCCAACTAGAAATTAAATTGGCTGCCTCTGTGAAAGATAACAAAAAATGTTTCATTAAATATATTAACAACAAGAGGAAAGCCAAGGAGAATCACCATCCTTTACTGGATGCAGGGAAAACAATAGGGACGAGGGATGAGGACAGGGCCAAGGTACTTAATGCCTTCTTTGCCTCAGTCTTTAATAGTAAGGCCAGCTGTTCTGTGCGTACTCAGCCCCCTGAGCCAGAAGACAGGGACAGGGAGCAGAACAAAGCTCCCATGATCCAGGAGGAAATGGTTAGAGACCTGCTCAGCCAACTAGACATTCACAAGTCTATGGGGCTGGATGGGGTCCACCCGAGGGTATGGAGGGAGCTGGCAGAGGTGCTCACCAAACCCCTTTCCATCATCTACCAACAGTCCTGGTCGACTGGGGAGGTTCCACTTGACTGGTGGGTGGCAAATGTTGCACCCATTTACAAGAAGGGCCAGAGGAAGCATGCGGGGCCTGCCAGTCTGACCTCAGTGCTGTGGAAGGTCAGGGAGCAGATCATCTTGGGTGTTATCACACAGCACGGACAGGACAACCAGGCAATCAGGCCCAGTCAACATGGGTTTGGAAAGGCAGGTCCTGCCTGACCAACCTGATCTCCTTCTATGACAAGGTGACTCACTTAGTGGATGAGGGAAAAGCTGTGGGTGTGACGTACCTGGACTTTAGTAAAGCCTTTGACTCCATTTCCCACAGCATTCTCCTGGAGAAACAGGCTGCCAATGGCCTGGACAGACATATTCTCTGCTGGGTTAAAAACTGGCTGGATGGCCAGGCCAAAAGAGTGGTGGTAAATGGAGTTAAAGCCAGCTGGAGGACAGTCACAAGTGGTGTTTCCCAGGGCTCAGTGCTGGGGCCAGTTCTGTTTAACATCTTTATCAGTGGTCTGGATGAGGGGATTGAGTTCACAGATGACACAAAGCTGGGTGAAAGTGTTGATCTGCTTGAGGGGTTAAAAACTGGCTGGATGGCCAGGCCAAAAGAGTGGTGGTAAATGGAGTTAAAGCCAGCTGGAGGACAGTCACAAGTGGTGTTTCCCAGGGCTCAGTGCTGGGGCCAGTTCTGTTTAACATCTTTATCAGTGGTCTGGATGAGGGGATTGAGTTCACAGATGACACAAAGCTGGGTGAAAGTGTTGATCTGCTTGAGGGTAGGAAGGCTCTACAGAGGGACCTGGTCAGGTTGGATCAATGGGCCGTAACCAACTGTATGAGGTTTAACAAGGCCAAGTGCTGGGTCCTGCACTTGGGTCACAACAACCCCATGCATCGCACCTTGAATACTTGTGTCCACTTTTGGGC
>NW_010301484.1:0-73632 GCF_000700745.2 Antrostomus carolinensis
TGCTGCTGCTGCTGCTGCTAAAACACTGAATAGATGCTGAGCCGAGTGGGATCCCTGGGGGATGGAGCAGGCGGGCTTGGGCTGGCAGATCTGCATCGGCAGAGAGAGGACACCCGGCCTGTGCCTCTGGGAGGGAAATCGTCCTTCCCTTACGCAACCTGCGCTCCTCAGGGTGAACCCGGCCCCTGACAGGTCGTTTCTCGTAATCAAAGTGAAATGGATTTATTTCTGGGCTTTCAAGGTCATCTTGAAAAGGTACACCTCAAACACATAAACCACACGTTTTAGGTTATTTCGGGGATTATAATATTCCCTGAGGCCTTTATGCACGATTTTTTCACTCATTCTTGTGAGGAGAGCTCATGGTCAGGCACGGAGCAGTGTATGACACAGTCTTGTAGGAAAATGCATCTCTTTTCCTCCTATTCTGCGTCATAATGTACAGAGGTAAAATTATTAGACAGACTTTTAAATCAGTTAATTCTGTACATTTTTAATCTCTGAAGGAAATGGAAAGTTGGGTGCCTTGTCTGATAAATGTGGGGTATTCTGAAAAACAGTAAGCTGGGCACAGACCCAGATTTGATCAAATATTATAAAGTTCATGTAGGTTGAAGAACGTTGCGTACAGTGATGCAATCATACGATTTTTATGCGGCTGTATTTGATTTTTAATTTGGATGACACATGGCTGTTCAGTATGTAAATACAATTACTGAATGATATTTCACCACTGGCTATTCACTCCTTTCTCTAGAGATGACTGTGTTCTCTCAAGAACAGATTGCTAAGCTTTACAGTTGGAACATTTTCATTGAGTCACTGCCTCTGCTAGGGTGGCTACAGGAGACTGATGTGCGGTGTCTCGGGTTAATAAGAGGGAGTAGCACTAAATTTTACATGCAAAAAATGGCAAGTAAGAAAATGTTTGTCTATCCTGGTTGCACTGGATGTGGATTGCTGCAGAACAGCTGGATCTGAGGTGACACTTCAGGAAGGTTTTATCATTAGCAACACTAAACACTGTGGGTCAGCAGAGCTGATAGCTATCCAGTTCTGCAGCATACTGATCATACCAGGAGAACGCAGTACAAGTCAGGCCAGCACGGCGTTATCGCAGTTCAGAGAGGATGTTTTCAGTGGTGTGTTACTACACTGGGATTTTCAGTTGGATAACCACTGGATAATGCTGCTCTCCACAGACCTCTCTTCCCCGTTCTCACACAGTCCAACGTGTGAAATGGGCACTGTATGCAAATACTTCACTTAAAAAATACAGGCTATATAGGTGTTACAGCAAGATGTGGGGAGAGAGACAGTGTTTATAGCTTGCCAAGTCACACAGAGCTTTCATTTCAAGAGGTTCTACTGTTGTGACATTAGGAGCAGAAGTCCCATTTCACCCTGTTCTCGCCAGGATCGTGTGCTGCTTCTGTTGAGCAGCAGCTTCCTGGAATTGTGTGAACTACCTCTACATCTGTTCTCCTGCACGGTTCAGCTTATTGTGGGTTGTGCACTTTTCTTCCTCCCCCTCTGTTTTTGTTAAATTGGTTTAAACTTTTTCTAACAGGATTTCTACAATTGGCCTGATGAATCCTTTGAAGAAATGGATAGTACATTAGCTGTCCAGCAGGTATTCCTTCTTATGTGAAATGCTGTTAGTAAGTTCAGTTTCCCAAGTTTTGTATTTTGGTAAAAAAAAAAGGGAACAGAGCATGCTACTTACCTGCTTAGAATGCTGCTGCACAGGAGTGAATTCCATAAGCACCCTAGATATATGTAAAAAATTGTAATTATTAACTGTGCATGCAGAATTAACTAGAATTAGCATGTGTGGTTTAAACAAATCAGATTTAAGAAAATGGTGGGGTTTCCTGTGGGGTTCTTTTGTTTGGAGACAGATGTTGTAAAAAAGCTGTAAAATTTACCCGTTCTTTTCCCTTTTCAAAATGAGGAAAGGCATTTTTTTTTAGATCTGGCATTTTTTATACAAGTTTTCTTACCTTGCCGATCTACTCTTTAACTTTTTAGTCTGTTAATCACTTCTTAAGTAAAGAGAAAAAGTCAGTCCCTCAAAGATGTAATGTCCTAAATATACTGTCTTACTGTAACTGCAACCAGATCTAGAGTTCTTTTTTTTTTCCTATCTCCTAGTATATCCAGCAAAACATAAGGGCAGACTGTTCCAACATTGATAAGATCCTTGAACCTCCTGAAGGCCAGGATGAAGGTGTATGGAAGTATGAACATTTAAGGTAAGAACCCATCTTCTGCCAACATAGTGTCCCGATTCTAAGGTGTGTTCATTGACAGTGGTAGCGAGTCTTTCTGAATATGAGAGATCAAAAATAACTTTGGTATTAATTATTTTCCAAATTCCTGGTTCTTTCCAAAGATTTATGATGCACTTTGATCCAGTGTTTTTGATGTTTTTTAAGAAAGTGTTTGTACCTCACTTCAGAAGTTGTACTAATAATGCATTTCCATAGCACTCTCTCCTAGTACCATCAGTTCTTCATCGCCACTCATTGGGAAAGTGATGCTCCCATGGCTTTTTCCGAAGCTTACAGGAAAACAGGCATTAGCTGGGAAAGCAAGAGTACCTGTGTCTTACAGCTCTTTTCCTAGTTGTAAGGAAACTCAGAACTTTTTGTCCTTCTCTCAGTTTGTTTTATGCAGTATAATAAATATGTTCAGCCTGTGTACTCTGTGCCTGAAAGCATTTTTCAGTTGTGCTGTAGGTTTACACCCTGTTAATTAATGCAGTAATCCTTTTTTCCTTATGTTATTTAGTATCCTTGTGTCCTGATTTTATTTTTCTTATAAGTGTGTCTTCTAAGTAACTTTATCAAATATACTTTCAGGAATAACAATAGTTCTAGGCTACTACTAGATTTATGTATCTTGGCTTTTTGCTTCCCCTTTTCTTTCTCTCTCCTCTGGTCTGGAATAGTTCTAATAGACGTGGAGAATCCTGAAAAGAGGAAAAAGTGTTTACGAACACGTGCAAAAGACACTTTAAGAATTTCCCCTGTCCTTTCACCAACAATGAAAATCACTGTAGATTCACAGAAGTTACTTGTCACTAAATACTTGTCACTTTTGGAAAACTTACTCAGATCCTTCTTGTGGGCTGGAGAGGTGAATTCTCGTAGGTTAAAGAATGTACTTGCAGGTACATTCTAGTGAAAGTGGTATTTCTAGAAGTCACATTCTACTGTTAATGATTTGATAATTTAGCTGCTTAATTGATCTGGAGAAAGTGTATCTCAGAAGGATGGAATGATCCAGCTATATGAATTTAAAAATTACACTTAAGAAATCAGTTTTCTTGAAGAGTTCTTTAATTTTTAAATCTGTATTTGTGAAATAGCACTTTCCTCCATAAAAAACTCGGTACCTTAAACACTTGAACTAAATTATTTGTTAAGCTCAGCCTCTACTGTCAGCTAAGAATTAAAATTAAAAAAAAATATGCTGGTGTGAATTTGTTTCTTTCAACTTGTAGTCCTTTTATAGCGTGTTAATTCCTAGCTTATTGCCTTTTCAGGTGTGACACATCAGCTGAAATTATTTGATGGTATTCTTTAAGTATGATTTTTTTTCATGTTCTGATATATTTTTTCCACTTTAGAAGAATCATTTCCAAAAACATTAAGAGATCTGTGAAGAAGATCACAATGTATAACCTTGTTTTATATTAGATGTTTCCAGTGGGAACAAAAATTGTTGATTTTGATGTTGTTGTGTTCAAATTTTTTTAGACAATTCTGCCTTGAGCTCAATGGACTAGCTGTCAAACTTCAGGTAATTCTTTTCTTGATATTTTTATATTGTATCAGCGAGGAGACTTTTTTGTATTTTAAGATGCAGTTTGCAGAGCTTTCTTCTAAATTTATACACAGAGATATGAGCAGTGGTTGGAGGTAAGAGGTTTTTAGGGTTTTAAAGACTTCTGGCAAATAACCCTTTTTGGTGGGAGACAAGGCAAGAAAGTGATTTGAAAAGATCAGCTCATTTTTGCTGTTGGGTGGTTTTCATAACTGAACAATTGTTTTAACAGAGTGAATGTCACCCAGACACATGTACTCAGATGACAGCAACTGAACAATGGATTTTTCTGTGTGCAGCTCATAAAACTCCCAAAGAGGTACGGATGTATTTTGGAAAACTGACCCCACTGATGTAGGGTTTTCTTCCACAGTTTGTATGTTCATGAGGAGACCATTACAACCGGCTGCTCAGTCAGACTGAGAGCTTCTTGGGTTAAGGGTATCACTTGAGGTAAAAAGCACTGATATACTCAGGTGCAGGTTTGGTTGGGTTTTTTTGATAAGGTATTAATTTAGGCTGTAAAAGAGAGAGTCTGGCAACTTGACTATGTGGGAAACAAATAAACTGGGAGGTAATGATCGCCCTTCCTTTCAGTGTACTTCCTTCCAGTATGTATTCTTATTATACAGCTTTACTCAAGGAGATGTATAAAATTCACTACTCCTGTGCGTAATCACATTTCCATAGTAACTTTTTTCTTGAAATAATTTACATGGGTTGTGAAGCAGAAAGTAAATGGTTCACTTGAGGAGGAAATGTAGTTAGACCTTCAGAGAAGCTACATGGCAGCTTCCAGGAATAAAAATGACCGGTGAAATTAAAAGCATCAGGAAACTTAATTAAAATGTTTTTCTTTAACCGATTATATGACAATGTCATGCATGCACTCATACACGTGCTCTCTCACTGTCTATTTTTGTAGTGTCCTGCTATAGACTACACCAGACACACACTTGATGGAGCTGCATGTCTTCTGAATAGCAATAAATATTTCCCCAGCAGGTAAAAATACGTTCATTTGGGAGGAGGGAGGGAGTAGGGGGCACGTAAACACTTACAAAGCATGTGGAAATGCATAATGCGTTCTTCGTGGACTACTACTGAAAACATCAGAAATCCTGCAGCAGGTGGCACTTGTTGGTAGAGCTGTTGTTACTTTTAAGCAAAGGAAGAATTCCTACTTCTTCAAATAATTTACCATTTACTGGAGCAGATGCCTGCTTTTTGTGTGGAAATTGTTCTGCTAATGTCTGTTGGTGTTGTGGGGCTTCCACTGGAGTAGTGCCAGCCTAAATCACAGCATGGCCTTTAGAGAGACAGTGTGACTCAAAGGACTCAAAACACTGCACCACTGAAAGCCTCGGAAGCCAACACCATTCTGCTGTGGGACATCAGTGACCACAGAAGACAGAGACAGAGTGTATTGGATGGCCAGCCCACACATTGGATCATGGAAACCTCACTGGAGAAGTAAAAATTGTGCTTCTCCAGGAAAGTGGTACTGGCAAGGATGTACAACTCAAAGTCTTCTTCTTCCCTTTGCCCATCAATGCTAGAAATCAGAAATGCAGCCCTTACCAGAATAACTGATGATGTTTAACTACAAGTAAAACCATTTCTGTAGTCAGAATACACTTCTTAAATGCAGAGTATGCACCAACATTTTAATCTTCTTTGCAAAAATAAGCAATTGCGGACACGGATAGCTGCAGACTTGTTAAGTCTGAATTTCATATGCAATTGTATAATATAGTTTAACAGTCAGAATTCACGTCAGTGTGCATCTTGGCAGTCATTTTGGTAGACCTGTTTTAACCTTTCTTTACAGGGTTAGCATAAAGGAATCCTCTGTAGCCAAATTAGGATCAGTGTGCCGAAGGATTTACAGAATATTTTCACATGCTTATTTTCATCACCGGCAAATATTTGATGAATATGAAGTAAGTAGTTTCAAATTACATCTTGATAGAAGAGCATCTACTGAAGTTACAGCTATGATGTAATTGCATTATACATTTTCTTTAAATCCTGCCAGATGATCTGCATTCAAGTGAAGTATTGATTGTAGTAATTAGTTTTAGAACTGAAATGCTGTGTTATACACACATATATATCTCCATGAAAATTAAATTATATAATTATTTTACCCAGTTATGGTTTCCATCACTAGGATAAAAGGTCAGAATTTGAGAGTTTTTGTAGCAGCAACTCAAATTCATCTTGTTTTAAAGATTCCTGAACGTATTCAGGCACTTGGTATAGTTAGTACTGCTATATATATATATATATATATCTATATACCTATATATCTATCTATATATATATATGTTTCCTGTTTGTTACACAGCAGTTAAGGAATTATAATGATAAAACTGCAAAGAAACAGAGCAGCTGGTGGCAGCCTGTGCACCTCCAGGAACTTCCAACTTTTTTTTCTTTTCCCCTTAATGGAAAAGTAGAAATTAAGAGATAGAAAGGAAGTAAGAGGTATAGCTGGATGTAAAAGGGGGCCTTTGCCAAATCCCACCTAAGGCTGCTGGAACAGCTACAGCACAGTTGTGCCCTGTTCTGTTGGGGACAGAGTGTGTAGGAGTTTCACAGTAACTTCACATTCTCTTTTGGAGAGTGGATCAGGACTACACTGACATTTGAATATATTCTTGCCTGAGGCTGTTGAATTGAGCTGTGACTTCAGTAGGAGTTGTGTTAATTGCAGTAACTATAAGCAAGCAGTAAAGGAAAGACTTAATAGAAGGAATATAAATTTACCATTTAAAGCATTACCACTTCTTTCTAAGACTTGTAAATCTAATGAGATGTTTATACATAACTGTGGGTTTTTTTAGTATGTTCTCCTCATTATTCCTCCTGTATACATATTTTTTCCCCTTTTTTCCATCTCCAGAATGAAACTTTCTTGTGTCACCGGTTCACTAAATTTGTGATGAAGTATAATCTGATGTCCAAGGATAACCTGATTGTACCAATTTTGGAAGAAGAAGTACAAAATTCAGTGTCAGGGGAGAGTGAGGCATGAGGGGAAGGGCAGTACAGAAGCCTGTACTGAATATAAACAAAACATTAATTATGTACTGTATATATCATTTTAGACACTTCAATCACGTATCCTCATAGCTTTGTTAGTATACTTTTTGTATGCTGTGTGCATTGCCTTTTATTATGGGAAATACTTTAAGTTATTCATGGGCTGTATATTCATCAATGTGGCACTCATGGTTTTTAAATAAAAGTAGTAGTATCTGTTTATAATGCCTGTTAATAAAAGAATTTACAGTTCTCTAAAATTGCTGCTAAACAATCATTGAATCACAATCCTAAAGATGTGTCTGATTGGGTGGAAAAAAGTGAGATTAAGATTTCACAGTAAGCCATTTTTAAATGCAGTAGATATATTAAGTCTTAGTTCAAAGATTATCACCTAAAATATCTAATTCTGCAGGAAGCTGCTTGCAATGTAGCTTATTCCTAATTTAGCTTTTATTTTTTTAAGATGGCTTTGAAGATTTATTTTTGGATGTGCATATTTCTGTATGTGTATATCCAAATACTAATAGGATCTATAGTATTAGCAATACCAAAAAGACAATTTCACTATGCTATTGAACATATATATTCTCAGTATACATCTAACGTACTTTCTGGGCTTGGTTTTTTTTGTTCACAGTAGAGCTTTGTGTACAGCAGGGGACAGGTTCTGTCCTGTTAAGGCAGACTTCTGCTGTTCTCCAGTCCACAACGTCTCTAAAGAGTAACTGTGGCAGAAAAGTCAATGGCTTATACCTGTGCATATTTATGGTAACTACTTACAGATTATACCTCATAAATACTCATGTTACACTACATAACGCATGAGCACAGTCTTTGCTTGTATTCCTAGTAAAAACATTCTAAGTACCTGAAATATTGAACCTGATTCTTTGCAAGAATTAATCTTGTTTTCAACATATGTTAATTTGTTTTTCTTCATGCACCTGAATTATATTATTTGACAGAAAGATTTGGATTCATGCTTCTGTTCTCTATAAGATGTTTATTCCAAATTGTGTCTGCAGTTTTGCAATAACTGACAATTTCCATGAGTGCTGCTTAATTGTGTTATGTCTAGAATGATAGAATTAAATGTTTTAGAGCTGAATATAGCAGAGATACTGCTAAGCATACATGGATTCAGGGTCTACCAGTGTTCTCATGTTAAATGAATTTTGCTTAGCTGTTTAAGAAAGTTATCTGGTTGTTTCTCAGAGGTTGCCAGGGACCCTCTTTATATATCTTTAAGCAGGTCATAATGGGCTAACTCAGCTAGTTTCTGTACTCTACACTTTGTTTTCTATGTTACACTTACTCGGAAAGACGTGAGTCCACCTATTTTTAATGTCTCTTTTCATAATATACTAAACATGCCTTAAATCCTATTTCTCTTTATTGGAATCAAGCACACCTCAAGCAACTGCACCACCTGGATGTAAAGGGAATTTAAACAATTAGAAAATAGAGAGACTAAGCTTAGGTACTTCAACAACTGTATTCTTCAGCAGCTGTTTGTCTCATGTTTATCACTGTATTTAATTGTCAGCAGGGTCACTGCAGGAGATGTTGTCCCAGTGAACATAGCTTTAGTCTATACACTTAGCTATAACTTGCCTTGTACAGACCAGGTCACTTGATTTTCATAGGTATCTTAAGAAGTTTGTACTGCAGGTAGGAGGATTGTATTCTGGAAGTAGTCAAACAGCTTTAGTTAGTAAGAGTCTGATGCAGGACCACCCACAGTGTGGTTCTTTGGACAGTCCCTCTGTATGCTTATACTGACCACAGGGACCCAGACAGGCACAAACATGTAATTGGTGTTGCTAATTACATTTCCTCTATGAAACTGAAGAAAATTACGCAGTGCTCAGGACTGCACTGAAATTTTAAACCTCTTTTATTCCTCTTATGGTTTAAGAGTTTCACTTCAAAACAAAACTTAGGAAGTTTTAATCCTATTTATTCTCATTTAGATTTGCACTGTAAAGTGGACTTGCTTACTAAGCTGATCTATCTTATATAAGGCCTAAGTGAAAACACTAATTGTATTTTCCCTTGCTGTTGTTTACATGAGTACTGTGTACACACATGTGCCTGAATGGTACCATGAAAGTTCAGTCAGCCTAAGCAAACCATTGATTTGTCTAATAAGTATTAACAGGTTTAATTTAGACTTTACATAATAGGGAAATCAAGACTGTCTTTGAATTATATTGTAAAAAAAGAAGATTAAACTGTTTCTTTATCCATAACACTATATTTTGGTAAGTGATTCTCATTTTTCATGTTGTCCAAGAATTCAGGCAACTGAGTGCTTCCAGGAGCTAGTGTTCTCCAATCTACAAGGTGTGAAACTGTCTTTCTTCTTTAAGAATACAATTCTCATTAGCATCTTGAAGTCAGACCTCAAATTTATACATCTCAAATCAGAAAACAGTGGCTCTACAATTAAAAAGTAAGTGAGACCTAGAAGAGGACCTTTCAGATACCAAAATAAGCACATGACAACAGCACAGAAGCAAAGGATTACTGTCATATGACCTTTTCCTTAGTCACTGAGGTTTCAATGCTGTTTGGCTTGGCATATCTCACAACAACTCAGCCACAGTGATTCTACCATTCTCTCCGATGCTGTCAGAGTTATCTGCTGTAACAGATCACAACATGTCACCAGACCAGTTCTTCTGAACTGCTTTGTCTCTTTCAAGTTATGCTTATCTGAAGTCAAGAATCTTCACTTTAATTCATACCAATTGTCTAAATTCGGATAGAGGAATCTGGCTTTGAAAAATCTAAGTCCTAACTAACACTGTTCTCTAAATTAAGCCATAGGGCATTGTCAAGACAGCAACCCACACTTCTTACCTGCAAAAGATTAATATACTAAGAACAAGGAGAACCTAACCAGCTTTTAATAGATAGCAGTAACCTAACCAGATTTGCCTTGTGAGCTGTATGGATGTACAGACAAGACTGCAGAAAAGTAAGTCTAGCTTGAGGAAAGGTATACATTGATCTAACCTGTTTAATGTCAGTGTGAAACAAACTGGTAGCTGATTTGGTAAGTGCTTTTAATGGTAAGAATCTTCTTACAAAAAGAAAATAGTATTTTACAGAACAGAAACCCAGAAGTTAAGCAGCAGTTTATTGCAGTTGACAGGTATGTACATGAACTGTTGTGACAATTACAAGCTGGGCATATTTTTTTTTTTACAGTGGATAGTTGCTCCCTGCTTGTAAACAGTAGGAAGGTGTTTCTAATTCAAACAATTTAAGACTCAGAAACAATAGAGTCTTGCAGAGGTTCACAAACAGCATTTGTTGCCTTCTGTCTCTGTTCTTTTTAATAGCTGCAGGGAATTTCTGTTGTCATATACAGGTAAGGGACTTTTCTACTACAGTTCTGACACAGGCTCCTAACTGAAGCCCTGTGATTGAATAAGTAAGTGTACTTACTTTTTTTGTCAGAGAATGCATCTGTGCTTTAACTTTCATTTGCAGTTCTTTCAATAAGAAGTTTAGTATGCAGAACAGATTCCAGTAAAATCAAAACTGAACAGTGTGTGTGTATAGTAGCATTCAAAAAAATCTTGCCAGTTAATCTGACAGTTTTTCTGATTTACAGACTTAATTAATGGACAGTGCTGGTCACAACACTAATAAAGGCACACCCTGACATTCTAGTTTGGGTAAGACCAGGTGATGAAACAAGTAGCTTAAATTTTAATCCCCTATACTCAAAATGCTTCCAAGTAAGATATAGTTGGCTTTCAGAATTTTTAACTATAAAGAAAGAAATAAGGGATTTTCCTTCATTTGTTTTAGCAGTATTTTCAGTTATTTCTGTTTCAGCATCAATGTCCTAGGAAGATGGGTGTTTTTTTTTGTGTTCTTCAACTAATATAAGTAAAATAATTCTTGCACAGTCTTTACACAGGGTGAGCAAACAACTCACTCTCCCTGATTTCTGAAAGCAAGCCTTGCAGCAGGAGAACACTCTCAGCCACATGCCCACCAGGGCAAAGCACTAGTGTTTATCATAATCTAAAGAACAGGATAAGCATGTGGTCAGTCAGACCAGCTTTCACTGTCTCCAACAGTTTCTGGTTTAGGGACTTTCAGGAGGAACAGGGCAATTTTTTTTTCCTTTCAAGAACTTACCAGTCACCTTTTAAATCCATGCAGCTTTATACACAGCATCCTGCAGCAAGGAGATCTACAGTTAGCTGAATAGATACCTTGATTTGTTTCAAACCTACTACTTATCACTTCCATGATTCCCTTGAGATCTTGTATCAAAAAAAGAAAGCTGAATAATTTACTCCTTTGCCACCCTCTCCATGCCACTCACTCTGCAGATCTCTCTCTTGGCTCCTGTCAGGTTGACTTGCCCCACTCCGGTGAAGAACTGTATTTTGATTCTCCCCCCACCCCCCAATACAGAGCCTAAATGTAATCTCCCTTGTGCACATCCCATGAATTGTAAGGGGAAAAGTTATTTTAAAATAAGATACTAACTTATTTGAATTTTCTGCATTCTCAACAGCTGATATGAAAATATCTCGGTTAAAAGTTACATGATTCTTTTTACCCAATAAATGTATTCTAAAAACATTAACTGCATTCAATTTAGTACTTTATAAACTAACTTGTTATATAAATAGTTGCAGTTCAGTTTTGGTTTAAGATTCACTACTGTTAACCATCTTAAGCAAGGATACTACTTTATAAAAGGTCAGTAATTTCTTTGATATACTGTAAAAGCTTTAACTTGGAATATTCAGAATTCCTAGGGTTTTTTGCTCAATTTTTGCCGCTTTTACAGGTTTGACTTGAATGGAGAACCACCAGTAGTCAAAATTACAGACACACAAGAGTTTTGGATGACTTGTGAAAAATAATTTTACAAGTAGAGCAACATATTCCAAGTTACTCAAGACCAGCTGTTACCCCATTTTTAATGCACTAAAGTCACTTGGCTCTCTGCCAGAGACAGATGTAACATGTATTTTCGTAACTTCTTCCACATTTGTGTACCACAGAGGAGGTCCCTGCTACTGCATGACCATGACTGCTGCTCAGGGAGTAGTGAGCTGCACGAGCAAGAAGTGAGGATGGAAGCACAGCAGCTTCATCCTTTCCCCTGAACGCTCTTTCTGGTGTTTGATGAGGTTGAATACACTTCACCCCATGTCAGACACATTTAGCCGAGACATTTTTTTATATATATACATCAGCATATGCATATATAGTCTATCATCTAATATTGCTTATTAAGTTTAGCCTACTTCCTTCCCCCTCTGTATTATCAGCATCATTGTGCACTGTGCTGTCCATTCTTTGCAAGCTTCTTAAACTAGTTTTTCATAGACTGCAAGTTATCTTTCAGGGAGCAAGTGGTTCTTAAATTTTTACTCATGAGTAAATTATGAATACATCATTATACAGGCTCTATGCTCAGATAGCTTTTGGCTCAGATGTACAAGGCACCCTGGTAAAACCTGCATAGGTGAAATTATTACAGGAGCAAGCATCTACCTACAGCCTCCAGAGGTTTTCTGTACATACCAAGTCTGAACGTAGCTTAAATTAATACCACTGTAGCATAAGCCATTTCTCTAGGCTTTTCAATTTATGCAAGGCAAGTACAGCAAAAGTTACATTAAAACTTAACAACAGCCAGATAGTTCATTTTTCTTTTTTCCCCCCACCAATATTTACAACACTCATAAAATAAAAAGAAAATAAACATTCCTCCAGCTTGTGGAAAATACTAAACATCCTCATTCCTTTCTCTCTTACACAATTCAAACTGTCACTGTTCTGCAGCATTTGCTTCCTTGCTTGCCAAAAGCATTAACAAGTTAACAGAGCACCCAGTCATGTAGTTATTCTATTAAAGAGAGACAGAAAACCAAATTATTTTGCAGTAGTATTATTACTACAGTAGGATTAACACAACAAAGAAACAGACAAAAACATAAAGTGAGTCTGGGAAAAGTCAAAGGATTACACCATTGCATTTAAAGTAGTAAGATTTAAAAAAAAATTGTGTGAATTATGTACATGTCCATCTGATGCAGTTACTTACTTTATCACATACATGTGACCTGAGTGACTCCATCTTCCTGGTCAAATTGTCCATCATCCAGTTCCCTTAATACACCATCACTGCTACTGAATCCTGGGAAGCCTCCATACTGGGAGGATCCCTCCTTGATCCAGCATTGTTTAGAAGGAGAAAGGTGAAACTCATCAGATGGATGTCCAAATTCTACAGGGCGAGAAGTAGCTGTGTCTAATCCAACGCTTCTGCTAGAGACTTTGTCTTTTTCCTCCCCAATAGCTTGTCTTAAGGATTTCTTCTGAAATACAAGAGAATGTTTAAATGTTAGCTTATTTCAGGGGAAAAAAAACCAAACAAAAACAGCCAAACACTTTGCCACGAGTCATGCATGGATTTAGTGTGAGCTACATTTTATCATAAGGCAGCATTTAAAACTCCTGTTTAAACTAAGAACTCCTCTGGAGAAAAAAAATGATGGTATGAATGCTGGAGGGTGGCCCTGCTCCTGCCATCAGCTTCCTCTGCTGCAGAAGTCCCTCCTGCTCAGAGGGGTGGGAGGGCCAGGCATGCAGCTGACAGCTCCCACTGCAGGCACATGCTCACCCTCCTTCACTCACATATCCACATGCCACTACGTACACTGTCTGGCTAGTGCCCTCATCTGCAAGATGCTCTGGAAGTCAGTGGATGTTGATCACTTCCCCACCACGGTTCCGTCTCAGAGCTTCGACACAAGTATAATATTTGATAAAGATGGGAATTAAACGCCACTGACATTGAGCTCTTCAAGACTGTGATCTGACCACTTCACAGGACTGAAGATTTCCTACTGATCCATCTCATAGTGAGACTGCTATGCTTTCCCATCTTTCCAGTTCTGCCCATAGAGACCTTCACAGGTCTCCTCAGGTAACAGCAAGTTTCTTAAGAATTGCATTCAATCCACATGGAGGTTCTACACAGTTGGAAGCCCAGGCTGTTCTGTAGAGCAATGTGAGAGGAGATCTAAAGAGACCTTGCACAGGAAGAGCTCAGTATATATACAACCTGACATTAGTACTGGGCCCTCCTGACATGCTTCTTGTTGAAGTGAGATGGCTGCCAGTGTCAAGAACAAAAGTAAGCAGATTGATTTATGCAAACAATAGACTGATCCGACTATGCTAAAGGTCCTCTAAGGCATTACAAATACATTAAAGCTTTAGTTTGTTTTAGCATCAGGAGCTACCTGAGGTACTCAGATCTGTGATGATGCAGCATCTCCAGAGGCAGTGTCAGTGCCTGTTGTCACAGCAGAGGAGCATAGTCAGGAAGGCAGAAATGCCCTGGCTGTCTGCCCAGAGCCCTGCTGTCAGCACCAGCACTGCTAAACCAGGAGATGCTTTGCCAGGGGACACAGCCCTGTCCACAGAAGGAGGACATCTAGCTAAGAAGGAATCCACCCTCAGCACAGAGCCGCGTTTCAGTGGGCAAAGGACATGAGTGTTCTTGCAGGGGGATCTGCACAAATGCTGACACTTCAAAAGCAAAACCACTCCACAACTGTTTTTGCTATGTGCTGGCAAGTTCTGTGCCCCCCTTCTATACATTGCTAAGTTTTTTCTCAAACCCTTTTGAAGCAGTAGAAACAATGGCCCTTGTGGCTGAAGGAAATGTATTTAGGGAAGCTGTTACAGGGGATGTTGGGAAATTAGACTAAGGGGGAATTTAGTGTTGCCTCAGGAGAAACAGAAGGAAATAAGCTTCGCCTGAATGCTGTGTATAGAAGGTGGATGAGTCTGCTTAAGGGAAATAAGGAAAAAAGAAAATTAAAAGACAGAAAACTCTCAAGCACTGTGTGGTTCCATCTTGGATCTCCTCCTCTGAACTAGTATTTTAGAAAAGCAAATGGTATGTGATAAACAATGAGCCCACTGAGATAGTATAGCCCTTCTGATCCAAGAAGCCTTTGAATGATCACATAAATCCTAAGCCAGGTCATAATGCACTATCCCATGCATATACAAGGCACAGAGATGAGCTGTGAGGACATAAAACACACCCTTCTCAGAAAGGGGACCATTCCTGTGGGAATAAGAGACCAGATAATAGGGGTTTTCTCCTCAAATCTTACTGAAGCAAAACTTCCTTTAGAAATGGCAACGCTAACTTCGACCCAATAATTAAAAAAACCAAAACAACCCAAACAGTCCTGACTACACAAAGCAACCTGCACCCACTGTTGCCATTCCCTAGAACACAAGTTTCAGAGGCCCAACAGGTGGACCTGCCAGTGGGGCAAAGCTCCTGCCACGCTGTGGAGAGCTGGAAAGTGATGTGATCAGTGCTCTGGGGCTTGATAGTTAAGTGAATGAGGATGCCTGTGTGAGGCTGCTTTCTTATTAAGATTCGGTTAATGAAAGCCTTGCTGGCTTCCTATTTTCATGTTCTCAGAAGCAGCATTCTTCTCAAGGTATCCGAGTTGCAAACATGCTAAGAATATGCTTAAATAAACAAACTGTGATGCAATTTTTAATTTTTTTAAACTTAAAACATATTAGCTATCTTAAGTATTTCTGTGTTTCAAAAACATTCTAAGTTGTGGACATAATTTTTTTGTTTTAATGTAATTTGAACATCAATGAAAATATATACAGTACAAATGAAAACAAGGATGTCATGCCCAACAATATAGAATTACAGGAATTAAATGTTTTTATTAAAATGTTTGCAAGTGTTTGCTAAAGTTGTACAGCTGTGTCATCAGTGTCCAAAGGATATTTTAAATAAACATATTAAAGTTTCTAGAGCAAAAGTTAATGCTTTCAAATTTTGGTAGCTTGTTCTGTACTTGAAATCTAGCTAATCAATGCAAAACTAGCATGACATTCTGAACCAGCTAGGTATTATTAATAAATATATTAATTTAAGTTGTAATGAAGGTAATATGCAGTTTGCCAGTTCAGGCATTTTGTTACAAAAAGCAATTAAGTAAGATTACTTAAATTTAGGGGAAAACAACGTAATTGGAAGAACAGAAGGAAAATGTTACTCTGCTAGACGGTTCAGCTTCAGCCTGAATGACCTATTTATCCCATGCTAAAATGACCTCAGCATACTGAAATTTCCTGGTAGAAAAGCAAAACATTCGCTGGTACTTCAACAGGACATTTAAATACTAAGCTTGTAGCAATTTACATCAGGATTACTGTGTTTAAAATCTGAACAAATCAGCTATTTCTTGTTTACTTCCAGTATTGTAATGCTTAAGTCAAAGGTTTCCCTTACAACAAAGTACAACAATTACTACAAAACACACCACTTTGTTTCTATAAACCAAAGCTGCTGATCACCTCACAACTGGGTGAAAGAACTTAAATGTGAGCATAATGCTTCCTATTTTTAATTTAAACCACATCTCAAAGATTCAACAGTTCCTCTGACTGAATGTTTTTGCAGAACTGGTTTGTATTATATCTCTTGGCAGAATTCAGTCTTAATCATTCTAAGCCGTGTCAGGCAGTTATGCTGCCTTTTAAGAGATGCTTGTAGTTAGAAATAACATGCCTTACCAAGGGAAGAGTATTCACATCAGGAGTCCATGCCCTTATTATACAGAGTATTAAAAAAAATTAGGGAAGCATCAGGAAAAGTATTACTTTATTTGATTATGACTGTCATAGTAAGGTTTTTATATATTTATAATACTGATACCAAAATTATGTTCCAAAACATACTTTCAGGAATTTATTGGGAAAGAATGTAAAGACTACAAAGTCAGACACAAAAGCCCCTCCACAAACTTAACTTGTTTCAAGTGAAACCCTCCTCTGCCAGTTTTCTCCCATTAATTGTGAAGTCTAGTTTGTTTCTGTACCTAATAATTACGTGAAATACTAATTTGTTTATAGTAATACCATAAACATATTACTTACCTCTGGTGTCTGGGCAGCAGAATTCCACATAACAGGTCTCTGAAGGAAAACAACTTGCTTCGTGGCCAAATTTCCTTCACTAGAATTTAAAGAAAATTGTTTCAATATTTTAAAGGCAGCAATAGTCACTGTAACACGCTCATACCTTTCAGACACAACTGTAAGTTGTGTGTACATTAAGTCCAGGAGTGAGAAGAGGTTAGACTATCAAGCATTAACTGGTTTATTAATTCCTGAAGTTTTGTAGTAATATTTAAAAAAATAGAAGCATAGAGCTGGGCTAATGTGTTGCACATGAAAATGTGTATAGAACAAAAATCCATATTACTATGATTAGAGTTATTTAACAGGTCTGCTCTTTGAAGTACCAGAGCTCCTACTTTTAATCAAAGTCTGCACCTTGAACCTGAAGTAAACTTCAGAGAGTCTTTCTTCCATGTAATCTTCCAAATCTCAATAGATCCACAGCTTCAACAAGTATCTCGATACTACTGTCAAATATACACAGCAGTGTATTACTACCTATTCATGCTACAACAAATAGGCCAAATCTCAACAGATCCACAGCTTCAACAAGTATCTCGATACTTTGTAGTAGGAAACTTGGGAAGTAACATTCTTTACTGCTGACTAAAAGGTGTTTTCTGGTTGTAACACAACATCTAACTTACACAGCAGGATAAGCTTGCTGTCTCACCACCTATGGATAAAAGGACTTTGTAAGTTTTAAGCTCTGCATCCACAGAGAGATAAATGATGCTGGCTGTTTTGTACTTAGAAGGTACAGGCACAAGACAGAGAATATAGTACTGAGGAAAAAAACAGGAACTTCAGTTTTTAGTCCTGGAACTTTTACAAATGTTGATACTGTTGTGGTAGATATAATTTAAAGAAGCACTGTTTTTTGGGGGTTTTTTTTGTTTGTTTTGTTTTCAAAAGGAAATACTTCCAGAAAAATAAGTGTGAAAAGGCAAAGTTGTTCCTCAAGACCAAATCAGATGTTACTGATATCATGTTTCAAAAGTGTTACATTCTTAGTACTGGCGATACATCCTCTTGATGTTTTTATTTTCATCATCTTCCCATCAGAAATACAGCTCAGCACATTCCATTGCTTAGGTACTACAAAGCCTGACTCTGTGGCACTGGAAGTGCAAGAATTTCAACAGCAGAGCTCTAGGATGGGATGGTTTAAAAAAATCCTGTGCTCTTCTAAATATCATGTACTACATTTTGATTAACTCTTCTCTCTCCAGCTCCTACTTCTGGGCAGTATTCAACGAGACCTTAATGCATATATAAGAAAGATACTGAAATACTTGGGCAGAAGAGTTGACTACAGATTTTAAGAGCTCGCTAACAAAAAGTAGCAAAATAAAAAGAGACATGTAGTGAGTTCATTTAAAGTATCTATGATTCTACCTAGTTTATCAATCAAAATAGTATTATTATGGATAATATTATGGAAACAACTACTAAAATAATGTAAGCTTGTACTTTGGTATGGGTATGTCACAATCTTGATCACACACATGAAGCTGAGAACTGATTCATGTTTCATGCTAGGGCTAGGAGTGATAGAATGAGTTTATACATAACATTAGGGACTTGCCTGCCCCAGTACAGCTTCTGGAAGCAAGCTCTGAGAAAGTAGACAAAACAGCACTGTTCCCAGCATACTTAGCTACATCTGATCAACAGTCAGTACTGATGGTTTTGTGATGGTGTTCAACCCCTCAGAATCTTCCTTTCAGCCCAGCTGAACTGAGGTCATGGCATATCTTTGCATGTCTTGGATGAGAATAGAGAACTATCTTAAACTCCAGCTTGTGGGGAAAACAAGGAGGCAGGAGAATGAACTCTTCAGTTTCCCTATATTAACAAGGTTTCCTGCTCTTAGAGTCCCTACCTCACTATTTGCATTCCTTTGAAGAAAACATGTTACAATTTCATGTTATGACAAGGAAATCTGTAACCCTGCAACCTTATTCCACTTGACTAGGTATTTCTCCCTGCCTCAGTTATGTCTGTTTTGATAATATCAATTGGGAAATCTCTCTTAAGCAAGAAGGCTGAGCACAGTCACTGGCATGGGGAAGAGCCTATAGCCTGTTTTGTAACAGCGTCTGCATTCTTTCAGAGAAAAGGAAAAAACCCAAACATTAAGCTAGAGTTTGCACAAATTCTACTAGAACAGCAAAAGGACACGAGATGGTGAGTAGACAATAAGTAAATTAACAGTTTTCTAAGTCTGACCTTATTAAAATGCCACACACGACAAAGTGGCTATGAGCTTAATTCACAAAGAACTCAATGACAGTGGGATTTCCACAGAATTTAAATGAGAAAAAGTGCTTAGAGTGAGCCACTCCATAGCTTCTCTCACATTTCCACATTCTTTCTTTGCCTCCTAAATCAGGGCATTTTGAAGACTTAGATTAAGTAGTTTGTCATGATAAATTAATAACCAAAAAGTCAGTGTTTTTGCTCTGTATTCATCTGTATTTGCCTGCTTGCTTTCTGGCACTTGTAGACAGTCTGTCTTGCCCATTTTCAGGGACTACAGTAATCAGTGAGAGGAAATACAGGTCACTGCAGAGTAAGGCTGCTGGAGCCTTTTTCCTGTCTCCTCTTTTAAGAGGGATGAAGAACAAAAGAGACTCTTTTGTTGTAACACCAGCAATTTGCTTGTCTGCTTATGCTGTATGGACAATAAATTTGTCTTATTACATGTATATATTTAATAAGCACCCCCCAATCAATCATCAAGCAAGAAGCAAACGAGTACTGCCAATGGCTCTGACTTTTACAGATCTATCTTTTTATGCACGAACTTTTTATACACATAGCACATAGAATTCAAGTTAGACAAAGTTTTCTGAAAAACGAACAACGGGAGCAAGAAATTCTTTTACACATTCAGGTTTTTTTTCCATTTCCCAAAATAAAGTTCTGCACTCCTTTGGAATTGCACAGCATTCAAACTTTCAGTTATGAAAGTATAAGTACATGTTAGATGTAACACTAATTTTACACCACAAACATGTATGAAATTCTACAAGCTTATTATAATATCATATTAGTAACTACAGGAGCACTAAGATACCAGAGAAGTATCTCCTACAATATTTTTTCCCCACTCACTAGATTTAACTCCTAAAAGGACTATTAATTTTATCCTTGTTACACAGCTTCTGAACTTGGCACAATTACTGTCAAAATCTTGTCCTGGAGACATTTATCTAGTAAGTAACAGTTGTATATAATGCAGGAGGCTCTTCAAGTCACAGATATTATTGTGGGTCTGTTGTATTCTTTTTTGGTCTGTTTTTTCGCTCAGAAAATTCTTTACTGACTGCTGACAAAATTTAGATACCCAAGATATGGATAGGTACAAACACTGCATCATATAAACTTTTTTTCCATGCTCTTTTCTCCTGTCCCTGGAAAAAGAGAATCACTGACAGAAGAGGGGAACTTCTGGGGGTTTTATAGTGTGCTGACCAAAAAAACCAAACCCAAAACCCCACACTGCTTATATTTCAAGTAACATTGCACAAAAAAGTAATTCTGTATGTTTCAAGAACATGACAGCTACCATTGCTCTATTTGTCACAGCAAGGATAACATTTCCTAAGGAAATGTTTCCTTGTGGTAGGAGTTAAAAGACTAAATAGGCCTACAGACTGCTGCCCCTGCCTGAAAGAGGACAGTGATCCATGACATTCAGCTGCCACATGGCATGGCATTCCACATAACAGGACATTTTATTTTATGGAGAGGAACACCTGTAAACAAAAAAAAAACTTCAAACAGCAAAACCATCCACGCAGGAACAGACATTACAGCCTGATGTTCAACACCAAATCCTAATCATGCAAGAACTAAAAAAGGAACAGAGCAGTGCGTGACAATCCTGTCCCACCCCTGACCCTGTCAGCCTGCTCAGCTGCAGACAAGCAGTAGGCATAATGGCTAGGAATAGATCATGGAAGACCTGAGATATGGGAAAGTTCTGCAATAAACTAGAAGAGGAAAACAGAGTATAAGAGTAAATAAAAATGGGTAGCCGGCTGCCCTGCTAGCATACTTTATTCTTAAATAGAGGGTTTTTTTATATACTTTGGCCAAATTATTTTTAAAAATAAATATGAAAACATGAATTGCCGGATCATCCCAAGATATTGCTTATTTTGTTTGTTCAGTGTTTCTGAAGCCTCTTAATATTCAGGCTGGGTTCTGAGGTCAGAGTTCCAAGTCTGGGAGAAGAACAGCTGTTCAGCACCACAAAGTATCCTTCTTCATTGAGACATGTAACTTGCATTCCTAGGATAATCCACCCCCACAGTAATGTTATGTTTCGTATCAGACATGTAGTAACCATCCAGGAATTTCTTCTCCTCTTTAAATACCAACATCAATGCTTAAAAATAGTATTTATCAATCACTACTTAGCCTATCAGGATAGAAACACTTTCTTTTTCAGACTCTTAATAATTCTTAATTCCTAATTAGGAATATCTATATATTTTTTATAAAGAAAACCAAATAGCTGTATATTAAGATACAAGACAGGCACACAAAATGTGATTTATCCTATTTCTTCCAGAAGCATCTCACAAGCCACACTAGGACAAGTATTAGACAATTCATGCAAACACCTAACCAACCCTTTAGGCCAGAAAACAAATGCTTTTTATTAGCCTGAATTATTCTAGTGTTGATGCAAAATGAATACAACTTCCAGGTTTGGCCAGGTTACAGCCCCTTTTCCATGATCACAGCTATTATTAATGGGCGGTTGTTTCACATCTAGGAAGCAACACTACTTCAGACATCAAGTGCAACTTAAATCTCTTGCTGGTACATTACCTTCTTAGTAGTTCAAGGAACAGCCCCAGTCTAATCCGTTCGCACTTCCTAGAGCACTTTTTCCTTTTTTTTTTTTTTTAATTACAGCACTTTGCTTCTTTTAAATGGCCCTGCCTTTGCTCTGCAATCTACGAGGTATAAAACAGCATCATTTTGCCCACTGCAAGCACAGACTGATGCTCACAGTGTGGCTGACCAGCAGCTGCTCAGGACAATCTTGTCCTTGCTGTCCAAACCCTACAGGGATGGGTACAGTTACACTGCTTGTGGGAGAGAATAGGTTTGAGGTTAAAACCTCTCTCTCATCCTATGACCTACAGCACACCGTGTCTACTAAAAATCTTTCTCTGCCATTGTCACTCACGTCTGTCAAGAAGTAGATCCAGATTCTGAAGGCTTACTCTCAAGCACCAAAAGATCTGGCCAAAAATGTCAGCTGTGTATGAAAATCAGGCTCAGTGTTTCACATACCCTTAACAAGTCATTATGTTCAGATCTAATACACTTAGACTACAAAATTTTGTTTAAAGAAATGAATTAAAGGATAACCATTTTGTTTTATGTTCTGAAAACTGCTTCTCTCTGGAGCAGGAGCTTTACAAATTCAGAATTTCATAAGTTTCAGAAGAAAGCATACAGAGACCCTTAAAAAAACAGCAGAACACGCCATAAGTTTTACCATAATTTCTTGTGCCTTTGCTTTTAACCCGTTGGTTAAAATCAATTATTAAAAAAACACACAGCCAAAACAAAAAACATTCCATACTATCTCCTGACCAGAAAAACCTCCTTCTTGCATGGGTGAGCTGATTTAATTATGTCAAATCACTTGAACAAAATCCCATGTTCCGGGAGCAATTCTCTTAGAACCTTTCATTCGCATCCTTCTTTATGCTGTCTTTATTTAATACAGTGAGGTCTGGATCCAAAGATTACTGAAGTCACCCAACTCCATCATTTGTCCTTAATGAGACCTAAAGCCATGCCTCAGTACATTTGTTTGTTTTCAAACCTTGGAAATCTTAATCTGATGGGAGGAGAATTAGACAAACAACCCAAAAACCAACAAGACAGAGGGGCAAGAGGTATATGCTTGATCCAGTGTTTCATTTGCCATTTTTTAGCTTGATGCTGTGAAAAGCACAGTACTTTTTCTGGCTTTTTTTTTAAATCTAGAACCTTATAGAGGATCTGGGTCTGCTATTTAGCTCCTCCTCTGTGTATAGATCCCCCAGTCACCTAAATGAGTATTACAGTAACAGACATGAAATCCAGTAGTTCAGTACCGTATCTGAAATGAAATATGTCTACATTAAAGAAGAGAAAGTCTGATAACTTACTGGATTAGCATATTCTCCTCCCTAATTTGCAGTAAATACTGCATGACTGTCTTGTGACAACGTGACTGTGTACATAGTTTAAACCAGTCATTCATCAAGGTCCTGAATTAGTGAAACATTTCAACACTTGTTTAAACTTGAAGCATATGAGTATCCTCACTGCTGCCCCACTGCTGAGGACCAACTATATTATAAGAAGTTTCCTAAATACAGGCTTTAATGTTTAGCTATAAACAACGTATTTTAAATTTAGGATTATTGGTCTAGTTTGAAACTCACTGAAGTCAGCAATCCTAAAAAATCAGTGTGGTAAAAAACGATCCCACCATAACACTACTTACATCTCAAGTTTTACACGCAGTTAACATTATTAGCATTTTACTTCCTGTTACATTTAAGTACACAAGTAACCACTTGGTAATTCTCAGAGATGTACACACCAAAAGTGCTGTTATCTGTTGTTTGGGTACCTGTCATGTCGTACAATAGGTGTAGGCAGGACACAGGTCAGGAGCCATCCAAACTCAGCCAGCGTGTGCAATAAAGGTCCATAATCTGTTTTAATTTCACACCCCTACATTAATAATTATAAAAAGTAGTAAAGAGACTCTGTACAGGTTTTATTTGCATTTCTACACATAAGTTACAGTGACTCATCTCTTATTTATTATAAAGATAATCCTTTGAGATGACAAACTATTGTTTTGTGGAGGTTCACTATTTCAAACTGAAAACAATTTGAAAAGTTCAAGACTACAGAAGACTAGGAAAACAGAGCTATTAACTTCAGGTACAATCCCTGATTCAGTAACACATTAAAAGCACATCTCACTTGTTAAACTTGTCATGTTGCTAAATCAATACCTAAAACTTCTTGAACACCAGAAGAAGCATCTCAATTGATGTTTTTAGGTTTTTACTTCACATCCAACTAACAAGCATCTCACCTCGCTATATACTTAGTTTTTTGGGGTTTGGTGGTTGGTTTGGTGGTTGCTTTTTTTAAGAAATATACAAGGTCTTAGTTTTATGCCTTTTCACATGTGCAATTGTACTTATCAATGAATATTTCAAAAGTAAGCCCTTAATATCCTCCAACAACGATTACTTTCGGATGTCATTAATTCATACCAATAATCTTATAACATTAAAATACATTAAATAATTTTATTGTTGTATTATGTTATGCTAATACATGTAAATTTATTAATCTTTCATACTTAGTGGTAAAATTTTATTAAGAATATACATCTGAAAGCCATACTCAATTCATTCACTATTGACTTTTTCTTGTTCTGTTTCTACTTTTTGCTATTTTCTTACCCTTTTTAAAAATAGTTCAGCACATTGTCAGTGGAGCTGCACTTGCTGAAACTACGTCTGAATCGGTCTGAAACACATACCTTTAAGAAAAACATTTTCTTTGGTGGTTTTATTTGTCAGTATGAACATTCGTAAATGTCAGGGCTGAATCCCTGCACCATATTTATTTTCTGCATATTGACCAACTGCCACAGGCCTGTCAATTTTCATGACTGAAAGCTTTAGTATAGCTTATGCAGGTGGCTTCAAGAAACCATCCTGAATGTTTACCAGACACTGGTACAGGCATTCTAACAAGAAAACAAAGAAAACTGGAAGTAGGAAATTGCATTGCTAAATCATCACCAATTTACCTCAATGACTGTCCATTGTTCAACAACTATTGCATCATTTCCTTTCCTGTTAGAACCTGGAATCCCAGCACCTTCTTCTTCATAGATAAATAAACCATCTAAAGATTTGGGCAAGTAGTCCCCTGTGAACATAAAGACAAACATAAAGTAAAATGTAAACTACCTTATTGAGATATACATGTGTGTCTTTTCTTCTCATTGAACAGTCCTCTAAAATAAAATGAATTGAGACAGCAAATAAATCTGTGGTTTTTTCTGCGTTTAGTTACAAACTGACTTGCATACTTCATTAAGTTATTATCCAAACCTTTTTTCTATATTTAACGATAAACCATTTCATTTTCTCAAAAGCATGAGCCACTCCCTTGCTTGAATCTGAATTCCAGTTTCCTGTATTCAACGTATCCCCTGCAGCACATGGGCACAAACCCTCTTTATTCAACTTCAGTACTGCATGCCTGACAGTAAGTGTGGCTTTTGGTGTGGTGGGAGAGAACATAAAGATAAAATAAGCATGAAGTGCAAATCCTAGCTACTGTTACTTAAATAAATACATAAATGGCCACAGGAAGAGCCTGAAACAGAAGTAATTGTAGGAAGATTCCTGATGGGAAGGAAGTTTCAGGGAGCAGAACTCCCTGACTCACTTGTCAGAGGCTGACAGTATCCGGTTGGCAAAACTAAAGCTGTGCATCAGATATTGGTTCATTTTCTGTTTTTGCTTCTTCTAAGGGCCACTGGGAAGCCTTTTGTGCAGATACACCTCGCCAGCTATCTTAAACTAAATTTTAACAGTAAAATTAGACAATCTTTAGAATCAGATTTAAATCCTCTCCAATATTGCACAAAGAGATGTAAAGAAATGATTGTTTTTGCCACAGCTTCAGAGAAGGCAGATAAACTTATAGAAAAACAACACCTAGCAAATAAAGAAAACTTATGGAACACAACTGGTCTGGTTTCAAAAACTGACCAGACTGGCACAGAAGTTGTGCTATGTAAACCAGGGATTCCTGTTTTTTGAGCATGCTTGTTCATGCACCATGAAATACAAACTATTTTTTATTATGTTTCGTGTAGCAGATTTATGTAGTTTGAGTTATGATTATTTAGATACTTGCATGCATATGCATCTCTTCCACACATCTGTAGAGATACTGGACATGTTATTTTATTTTTAGATTACACAAATGTGATTGTACATGGAACTGAATACATGGTTTCAGGCACAAACATGAATACCTGCACAGTTCCTAATTCATAAATAATCAATCTTATAAATTCATGGACTTTGGCCTTTCTTCAGTGTTCAGGCCGATACTTAAAATGCATAGTCCACCTACAACATCTTAGAATATTTATTTTTCTATCACTGTTCAAACATGATAGAATAACATCTAAATTTTTAACAGTTACTGACACAAGACACCTCCACTCCATAGTAATTTGAGACAAACCTAATTCATAAAGTGTATCATATCAATGTCACCCCTGTTGAAAAAAACTAAATGTGCAGCCAACTGGTTCACTTGCACATTCTATCAATTACAGGTTTATCTTTGTTAATATCAGTACTAATAAAATAAAAAAGAAAAACAGAAAAGAAAAAAAAAAAGAGAGCACCGTGTGACAGAAAATGATTATGAGAACCTCCAAGGCAGCTACAAGTGGAGGAAACACTACAATGATCCACATGGCTGCTAAAAGAGAACTTACCTGGATTATTTTTATGACTGCGTCCTCTTTCAGCAGCAGAACACAGAGGTTGGTAGTTATTAAGAATCAGTAATGACTTTTTAATTTAATTCTTTTTTATGTTAAAATTTCCTCCTGCCTTAAACTGAGTGTTGCATTTTGATCCCCACAGCAACAGAATTCTGCTGACTCTGCAGAACAACCGTAGAGTCCAAACCAGAGCAGGATTTCTGCAGTTACCTGACTTGTATCTAGTGTTTTTATTTTTAATAAAACAATAGCTAAACTTTGGTCATTTCACGAAAGCTGTATAAAAGGACAGTTACTGCTAAAGAGACCTCACAGTCTAAAAGCAAATAAACAAGAGTGAGGTGAAGATGACTATTAGATGTACATGCATACATACAAGAAGTAATTCTGGTAATGACTGCAAGTGCTTAAAAATTTTTTTCACCAAAAAAGCATTTTAGGTTTCCCCCTGTTGACTTGTCTGGTTACAAAACTCTTCAATGTTCACCTCAAGAACAAACATTTTAGCTTGAGAACTCAGTAGCTAAATTAATTTCTTACTGGAGTTACAGACACTTGATCAGCTGCAGAATTCTATCCACATAGTGAGCTGTGCCTTTGCATATATCCAGTTTAATTCAGCAATGTCCCACCCGGGAGTCTACTGACACATATACCAGTCAAGGGGGGCTGAAACAGAAGGACCAACTGCTACAAAGAGGCAGCATGAAATCCCTACATAAGTCACAACATGAGTATTAAAGATGGGATAGTTACTCACAAAGAAGAGCAGAGAGCTAGACAGGAATGGGAAGACTGCAAAACTGTTGCTGGACAACAGCTGCAAAGATTAGTTTCAACAGCTGCCAAAGACACCCCTCAGTGAGTTGTAACCTATCTCCAGAGAGCTATTTCCCAGCTCTAAAAAATCTGTATTGAAAACCAGAAGTCTGATTTCTCACCTCTCCTCCCCCAAAGGAAACTTTGCTCTTCCACTGACATGAATAGATAGGAATTATAGTTTAAGAGCAAAAAAGATGGCCAATACAAACTGAGCCATTAGATATTTTATGTGCAACAGAAGTAAGTGCCATTTGAGAGGGACTAGCTGCCAAATTTAATCTGAGGCAAATACAGTGATATTCACGCGCTTGCGTTCCTCTGACAATCACTGTATTTATTGCAGAGCTACAGAATGCAGGGATTCACAGTCAAAACTAAGTTACTGAGAACAATTAAAACTGAAGAGTTCTTATCATTTTCGGGGTTTGATTTTTTGATTATCTAACTGCCAAAGATTTTATGGTTTTGATTTTTTTTTTTTTTTTTTTAATTTAAGCCCTTCACTAATCCAGGCCTTGCAATGGGGACGCTGAATGCATATTATTTTAAACCAGAACATAAGGGGCAAAAAGCATTAAATAAAACATATACTAAATATAAAAAAACTACTTGAAACCCCAGTAATTCTATCCTCCTTGTATAATTCGTGTAAGAAGCAGATGTAAAATGATTTATGAAAGCCACTTTAATACATTATTAAGTAAACTACTGCACTTGATAATCAGCCCAAGGATTGCAAAAATCATCTAGGGTCTCCAAAACTTTTCCAACAAACTGTGCAAGACTTTTCTCCACTGCAGCCCTGTGCTTCACTTGCTTACACTGAACTGCCATGAGCAATTCTAAAGGAACACCAACAACTGAAAACAAACAAGTTGTGAACAGATCCAACCAAAGACAAAATATCACATTAGTGAAGTATAAATTTAAAGTTTGGTATGAAACACTGATTACATTAATAAATCCTGAAACTATTAATTATGTTAGACTCTCTTGGCCTGTTTGCCTGACACTAGAGTACTACCATTTTCTTCATATTATTTTCAAGTAATTGCACAACGGGAGCTACATACTATTTTTTGCAACACTTCCAATTTCTGGCTTTCAGACAAACTCAGTTCAAATGGAGATGAATCTCTTAATTACATATTTTCCCAACAACAGTTTTCGAGTTCAAAATACTTTAGCCAATAAATGGCTTCTCCTGTTGTCAGCACTGCCTCACAGCTCTGCCAAAACGCAGGACTTGGGGCTCAGCAGGGTGTGCAGCCCTGGGCCTGGGCCAGCAGCGGCACTGCTGATGTTGGGCTCACGTCTGTTCATCAGGAGGATGAAGGCTAGGAACTCTGACAGAGCTAGTAGGATCTCTCCAGAATAAAAACTGAGATCAAACTGAAACTGGCAGAATGAACAAGGGAATTTGAAAATCCTGTGGCCTGAAGCTCTATCATGGTAACAATCTGTGTGTTAACTGAGTTGACAGATTCCCACAGGAGAGCACAGGAAGCAGGAGGGTCCAGGACAGACCTCTCCCATCTATGGGAAGAGGTCCTAGAGGATCAGCCTACAGTTAAGGGCAAGGACAAAACCAGATTTCTCTGCTCTGCATGTGTCCATCCCTGACCCCAACAATCTGTAGAAAACATCCTGAAACTTCGGGATCAACAGATGAATTTCAGTGCAATCTGGTGTTCTGGAAAGAATTTTAGCCCAGCAAAGACGTGGAGAAAACATGAAGCACAGAAAGTCTGACTTAGGTTTAATGGTACAGTAAGCACAATGAAAACCCAAGGTCTTCTTTTGTCTTATAAGAAATACTCAGAGCGCAGCACAGTATCTACAGGGAGCAGCAGAATATGAACATCAGGGAAACAGGTATCTAATGATCCCCCCCCCTTATATTTTCATTAAAAAATAAAAAAAAAAAAAAAAAAAAAAAAGAACTATAACAAAAGTCTTATTTCATTATAACACTACACTACTTTCCTGCTTTGGAAATCTTCAATTTGATAAAACAAAGCAGAAATTTCAATTATTCAGAGCTATAACTGCCCAGAAAACAAGTCATTCCCTTTTCAGGTATCATATTCTATGAGTATGATTTACAATGACTATCTGAACATGTTTACATATTGCCCTTCACACCAAGAAGCAAAACATGATCTACTTTTTGAAAATAATGTACTTCTATGTAAACAAGTAAAAGTTTCATGATATTCTGGAACAGTACTCACCTTTAGAAGTTTCCCAGTGTACAAAAGAATCAATTAAGGACAACCCTTGTTTATAATAAAATGTGGTTAATTCTAGCCAGTCTGCTTCCAGTGTGCTAATAACTGGCCCCTTTCTTGTTACTTTCATAGACAAAGCACCTTCATGATAGGTCCAGCAGGTAGAATCATCATCAAAAACATTGAAGACTGTATATAGCTTGTCTAAGAAAAGAAAAAGGAAGAAGAATGAATCTCTAGAAGAGTGCTCAAAAAAACCCCAAAAACCAAAACCAACCCCTCTTATTTCAACATGGTTTTCTAATTCTAAGCACCAGTTTTAGAATTGTTTCCTGATGCAACTGTACTCAGCCTGAGCCCCAAACGTACTCAGGATGAGGTTTGAGTGAGGGATGCTCCGAGATATGAGAAAAATGTGAACATATTACAGTTGGGTTGTCACTGGACCTTTTAGGTATATGTAGAGAAAATATACTAGAGTTAAGAAAAGCAGGCTTTGTTTCTGCTACTCATGGAACTTCTGACTACAAATACTTGAAATTACTATAACCGGAAATTAAAGAATTTTCTAAATTTTTAAATATTAGGAACACCTGGTACAGTATTGATTTTTACCATTATTTTCTGAAGATTACTTAATCACTGGTATAGTTAGTTGCTTACTGGGGTCTCCCAACAGTAACTGATAAGCATGAGAGTTAAGCACACAAAGCCTGCATATCCTCAAATGCTTTTTATATCTAGGCATTAATGCACTGCTGTTACAAAAAGAGTAATAAACAAGCATTTATCAGTAACTGAAATTCACAAATCCATAGCACTTTAGAAAACCACTAGTGACAAGTTATAAAGTCCTAGCTATATAGTGTATTCTACAAATACACTCACATGTATGTCACTGCTGTGGAGAAATAACACAAAGCAGTTGCCAAAGTGTTCTCATACTGTCTAATACTTCAACATTTGAACAGCCTAAATCAACACAAACCAACCTCTATGAAGTATTCACACTTAAGAAGCTAGTCTCTTTAGGCTCCAGAAACAGAGGGAGCTTTCCAAAGTAGGATTTGGACTACAAGCAGTCTGAATCCATCCCTGGGAAGACCCCTCTCTCTTTTGAAAAGTGTTACCACACCCACTGCAAGTGACATAAGGTATCTGGAATAAGATAGAGTAAATTCAGAACAAAATTTTGAGCTCTTATCAGTAAGAGCTGACTCCCTTTCTATACAGTTTTATTTTATCACCTCTACAGTTGGCTGTATTAACATAGAAGTGTTTATCCTGACAAGCTTCAATTTCCTTTCCTATATACTAAAGCAAGACCACTTTTAGATTTGTTCTTCAGTAAAAAAATAATCAAGTTTCCTGATACAACTATTCAATTGCTCCTGTGTATCAGAAACTTGCCTCTGCAAACAGTGTATTTATAAATAGTCAAAATTCATATGTTATGATCCGCAAATCTACAACTTGGACACAGTTTGGCATCTTTTGACCAGACCTAAATAGAAATGGCATACTTAAGTGGCAGTACATACCTATGTGCATTTAACACTTGTAAAATTCACATGAGGTTTTTTTTTTTTTTTAAAGTGATGGTTACATACAACACTTACAAAGAAAACTGGTTAAGTTCTCAGAAGTTTTGTCTTATGAACTCCCAATAACTTCACTGAGTATGTGACTAGTATAGAGAAAGCTGGCATTCTTACCAAAGTTTTTTGAAGAACTTTCTGAGAACACTGCATGTAGGGAACGTATTGGTTGCTAATCGACCTGGTCATACCAGTCTGCACAAAGAAAGCTCCTTAACAGAACCAAGAGTTTTCTGCTTTTTACTTACTGGATTCCTATTCTCCTACATATAGCAAACCCACTATTTCAAGCTGTAAGGAACGAGCTAGGCTTTAACAGATCACACTATAAAGGCTCAGCATGTTGTACAAGAACTGCTTTAATTCCACTATTAAAAATAAGAGGGGCATTGATTATCTCAGTGCTTAGTGTCATTATCCTGACAGTCTACACACTGGAAAGGGTGCTTAACTCGTAACAGGAAAGTGAAAAGGTTGCTTTTGAGAGCAGTTAAAACATGTCTGACCCATCAGGGAAGAAGCTATTATGTCAAAATGCAGTCTGACATGAAAGTTTCATGCTACCTGCTTTCTATACAATACCATCTTCTCATGCTTTAGATTACTTCTTATTTTCACCTTTTCTCCCTAGTAAATCAGGAAGTTTTAGTGCTTCAGTAACTGAAGTCACTGTTTCAGGCAATATCTCCCAGAGACTACACTATCTCAGATTCCTCTGCAACTGTCCTACCACAGCATCAGCTTTTTTCAATCATACTTTTCCTTCCTTTACAACTTTTTAATGCTTACTTTTCCCTAGTGTAAATTCATTTTGTAACAATTATGACCTTTGATTTCATAGTCAATGCATTAATTTAAGTGATCTCTTTCAGGATGCTTCTTGAAGGCACGTTAACCAGAAAGAATCCATTATGAACAGATTTGTTGGCTATACGTTGCATGAGCTGGCTAGAAGCACATAAAATTACAGCTCTAGCTGGAAGGTGCTCTCTGTTGTCAGTTTTGACAAAGACAGGAGGATCGGAGTTGTAATATTCTTGGAAATCCATTACATGTTTACAATTTAATATTAAAAGCAATAAACTACACACATTTGGAAAAAGTTTTAAAACAACTGCATCCATCTAAAAAAAGATTTACCACCACATATTTGTTATACATATATAAAGCAAAAAAAAAAAAAGGCTGTTTGCAACACATTTAATATCAGAATTACACTGTGAGTGATTTTTTGTGTTTGTTTGGGTTTTTTCCTTTTTTTTTAAATTGCAAACTAGAATTTTACCTTTATAATACTCCATATGAAAACGGAAATGTCATTTTAATGTATTCTACGTATGTACAGTAGAAGGTAATTATTTTTTCTGTTTTCTCAACAGACAATTTTTTTAGAAATATGTATGCATTTAAGGAAGATACATCTTCCAAAACCAGTAGCTGATACAACAAAACATGCTGTTCTGTTATTTTTTCCAACACATTAACAACAGCTCAATAAAACACCTTATTTCTAGAATAAACAAGCAGCGTTTATTACCGTCTCCTTTTCGTGGTTTAACAGGGTTGACTTCTTTTCCAAACTGGAAATCTGCATCCTGTAACAGACCGCTTTCTCCTTGCATTTCCTCCTCTATCCCACTCTCAGATGAGTGACCACTCAATGTCCCTTCACTCCAGTTTTTATAGTTTTCATCAGAATTTTTTCTTCTGTGTTCCCTGTTTCTTCTGCCCAGTGTTGATTCCAACTCAGAACTTCCATCTGTGCTCGTTCCATTACAGGCTTTAGGTTGAGGAAAATGTTGCGTTATAAACCCCACAAACTTCTTTCCTCTTTTAGCAGCTTCATTAACCTGTATTTACAACAGAATTTTAACTGCAAAGTGATGTTAGAACTGCATGTAACTTAAAAAAGCTTCTATATACATGTTCTGTTAAACTAAACCGCTGATTTTCAAGGAAATAAAGACATAACACTGTACTATAGAAGGGTGGCTTGCCTTTGTACACCGGCCATGTTTCAAAGTAAATGGAAGTCTTCCATCATGTCTTTGGACTCAGGCCAAGAGAGATGGCCAGCACTGGTACTAACTTTAATATATACAAAATCCTTCATTTAGAACAAATCCAAACTATTGTACTTGCTGTGTTGCAGTGATAAACTGTATAGTGGTGCAATAAATAGTATTGTTTCTCTAAACATGTGATACCAGTCATACTAAAATTACTGACCACTAATACTATAGAAATATCTATTTGTCATATATCATGATTCATTATCCCCTGGTTCCCTCAGAGGCTACTCAGCTTCACTATTACCAAGAATAGTGAAGAAGCAGAGAAAGGAAAGCTAGAAGCAAATTAAAAACCCTCTTAACTCTGCTTTCAGCCAGTGGTGGGTCTTTCTCTGCACTGAAGTTTCAAAATGTAACTCTAGAATATGTGCCACCTGTGGGATGTGTCTGTTTTGGAGGGAGGGGATATTTTTTTTTTGCTGGGATAAGGAGTGCTGCCATTTAGGAAGGTGATCCCACTGCCATGTGCAATAAAGACTTTCCAGGAATATACAGAAAACCCAGCCTAGAAAGAAGAAATTGTGCTATTGGCTCTCCTGTGCAATAAAGACTTTTCAGGAATATACAGAAAACCCAGCCTAGAAAGAAGAAATTGCCTGGGAAGTACTTGCCAGTTAACCCACAAACTACTAATCAAGAGTGAATAGCACTCAAATAGCTGATGGTACGTGGTAGTTTAACTGTACTACAATTCCTTTGTAGTACCATGATAAGACTAAAGTATTACTATCTATCATCATTATATATGTACAGCAATGACCCAGTATGCCAATCAACATGATTATACGGAGCTGCTGCTTCTAAGACAACTAAAATAATTTTAAATGTGACAAGGAACATGTGAAAAAAGAGGTAATATGACAATCTTTTTCCTAAAATGCCAAAGTCTTATGGGTTCAGATATTAAAAAAAATTGTTTTATACTGGATTACTGGCTTAGTCTTTTTAAAACACTGGGAGCATTTTAAAAATCAAGTTGTTTTCACATACTACTTCTGTTCTGGATCAGCTTGCAAGACAATCACTTCTATTTTCAAGTGTGTTTTTCCTTTCAATGTTTGTCCAGTATGCTATACAATCAACCTAGCAATATGCATCTAGTATAAATGTGCAATGGAATCTCATTTTACATTTGGAACACCTGAAAATTTCAAAACAAGCCATTTAGAAATTTTAAACAACTCAGATAATTTCAAAGACCATTAAAGATCTCCAATATGCTTATTCCCCTACTCCTTTCCTTGGCATCTAATGTAAAGGATATCACTGTTATTACAAGAGTTAAAGTAATTTCCTGTTTCGGTAAGTCTTCAATTTTGCAGAGGAAGTTAAACACAAGAAGAACTAGAACTAGAGCTGGCATTCCAGTGGAAGTTTAGTTTTCTTTAACTATACAGTATTTTTAAAAGCCATGTCAAGTGTTTAATACAAATCACTGCATATTTTGTTTTTCTGTTAAAGAATGAAAAAATCTCTTAGAAATTGAATATATTAATGTTCATTAGAAATACCTTACTTAATCCAGAACAACTTAAAACTTCAGATTTTTTTTAATATATAAATTCTGTAAAAAGCTATCACATAAGCATTTTATAAAGACTGACTGAGAGTTTGGGCCTGATTCTGCTTTCAGTGGTGTAAGTGGCCAGTCTTCCAAAGCTTTACAGGGCTTGGTAAAAAGTCCTAAATTAGAAAATGCAACTAGTGAAGAAAAATAACTCATTTTGCATCAAGAAAAGACTCTGTAGCTGCAATAAAATAAGGTTGCAACTAAAAATAATAATAAAAAAAACCCAAACAAAAAACCCACCCAAAACCCCCATCAACCACTAAATATATGTATGTTAGAAATAAAAGTCTGAAGAGAAGTTTGAAAAAAGCCTCCATTACCTTTTCTAACAGTTCTTTCACTACTTCGTTTGTCAGTGTTTCATACATTAAAGGACATTCCTCAATCACCAGCCTGGGGTGCCTTTGTCCTCTGGGTGCTGCGTGCTTCTGGCTAGAGCACAGAAAGAAAGCAGTCTTTGTCAGTAGTTTGCTGCTAACTTGGGAAAGTGCTTGCATATAGAATTCTTTTCTTTTGGAAGAGTTATGAATGAAATCCTGACAATGCTTCTTCATACTTCTACTTAGAAGTCTGCAGTTTTTGGTGGTTTGTTCTGTTTCTTACACAAAATGTAAGGCAGGTACGGTATATTGCAAAGTCAGGGTAAGAATGTTAATATTTAACAGGAATTTCATCTGAAGATAGGCATCTTTTGGAACCTGAGCTTTACTGACAAGCAGTCCTGCTGTTGTAATAAATAAACCCAAAAATCTCTGATAATGCAAAAAAGACAAATTTAAGCTATAAAAGTAGCAAGTACAAAACAAATTCAATTTTGTAGAAAACACTATGAAAAGAAATGGTACTTTTACACTGTTAACATGGTGCTGTTCAGTTTTTGTAACTAAAGCAGAGTTGCAGCTATTGTATGAAATACAGTGCAGATAAATACTGAAACATAATGCAGTAACAATTATTTGGGGTAACATTTATGTTTAAATCACTCAGATTTGAGAATCTAGTAAGCTTTAGCTTTTATTTTAAGTTAAAGAATAGTATTCATCATGTTTATCCAAAGCCAGTTAGGTTATTAGTCAAACAATATCTGGTGTGTATCAATAATGGATTTGATGTTTTCTTCACACAATCTTTTGCTTTAGAGTGAAACATCAATGAGAGGCACTCAAATATAAAAGGTTACTTTCCAGATAGTAGTCTGAGAAGGTGTATTTGCCTATAGGAAAACTGACATAGGTACAATATGGCACCTGCAGAGGAAACTGGGAACGCACACCCAACAGTTTCACATGTAGGCTATAGGGTCTCATCCTTCACCTGTTCAAGGGCCTAGAGGTTCAAACCACAACTTCATAAAGATCCCACATCTACATGGACGAGGTGAGTTGGGGGAGCCATGTGCTAGCAGGGTCAGCTCTTAGAAGTCTCAGCTCCAGAGAACAATTATTCTGCTTTTCTTACTCAAGCATCTGCTCACATGGGCAACATTCACCTTGTTTGCAGATGAATTTATAAAGGTAAGTTTTATGAGCAGCAAATACCACAGACAATGCTTGTTAAGCAAAGCATTTGAGAAGCTCTCTCAAATGAAAGCAAGTTTTACTGGAACATCACTGGAGTGGCAGGGGTAACCTTCCAACTCATACCCTTTCAGTCTTCCAAGAGAAGAAAATGAAAGAAGCTTTGTTTATCACATTAGGACTTGGGAGAGAAGGGGACACCTGACAACTTTTAACACAGTAAGAAATCAAGTTATTCAAAATAAGAACAAAAGATTATCTTTCTGAATTCAAAGGAACTAACAGTAAAATTTCTTCATACATTTTCTTTATAATCACATGGTGATTACAATGCAGTGAAAACTGGAGTAATACACAAAGACTATGGAGCTAGAACATAAACACAAACTCCTCTGTGTCAAAACCAAACTTTTGTATGCCTCCCAATCACAGAATGATTATTTCCTTCTTATTAAGAAAGAAAAATAAACTCTCCAACAAACTAATCCACACTTCACAGGTCATTTTTCCTGAATAATGCTCTTACGGGAAAAGTGAAAACACAAGTTTTGAAAACAGACATGAGAGAATTTAAATCAGCTTATTACTCTCCTGTGTTTTGTTTAATCTTGTATTTGCTGCAGGTTCTAAGACAGATAACACTATTATAAACATGTATGAAAAATAAAAGGGTAAACTAACAATTTACCTCCCCACAAATAAGCAACTTTGGGGGTTTTGTTTGGACGTTTACTAAGGCAAAATAAACATTAGCCTATTGTATGCTTAGTGTTAATCAAAAAAACATGACTAATTTGTTCACCTTTCTAGACAAGGAACACTTACCTGATTCTCTGAGGTGTTCATTTCAAGTTGATAATAAATTATGCACATTAAGCAATCCACTTACAAATGGCTTAACTGGAATACACCGATCCATTTATTATTTATTTCACTGTTACCTTAATTTCAATCGTGAAAGTACCACTCGATACATATGACTGGCAGGGAAACTCCTTCTGCGTCCAATTGGCAGCATAATAGGATGAACAGCTCCTACAACATATCCTTTGCTGTAATATTCTTCCACCTTATATGCTATATCCAACACAGAACTGATCTTGATAACTTCTGGATTAGAGGAGGCTAAAAGCATTAAAAGCAGAAGAGAAGCACATTATACTTTTTATGTCCTTATACTTTTTGGTGAGTTCCTTTTATATGAAACCACACAATCTAGCCCAAGGCATTTACTTGATATGAATCTTCAGTTTGCCTAAATCTTTTATTCTAATAAAGTGAATTAGAATTCTGCTGGTTCATGAGTGATGTGTTCTGTAAAACATCAATCTCTATACTGCTTTCCCACTATAAAATGGGGATAATACTGCTACATATATACACACACATTAGAGCGGACTTTTAAAAAACCCAAAAGCCTAGTAATTAATGTTTTACAACACTCAAATGCTTTTAAATACCAACTTTTATTAAAGGGAAAAAGGAATGGACGCCTACTTTGCTTGTCACCAAGAACTTAACTCAGAAAAGCTATCAAGAGAAACCAGAATAATGTGTACCATGGGAAATACACACCACCAAAAAGTATCACTAATATATATAGGCAGTTCATTGCTGATAACTAGCAAACTCAACCTATTAATGTAAAATTCACAATTCTCAGTCATAGAGACTGGGTTGTTGCACTGTCTTGTGATACTCTGACTTTTTTTTAAGTAGACAGTACATCACAGCCCCTCCTTTCATAAACAGATAGTATTTTGCCCTTAGTAACACCTCCATCCCATGATTCTCTCATAGTGAATCCAGGAGACATTAAATATGTGTTGATGAAATAACTGCTCTACAGCCCACAAGCCAAAAAAAGCAGGAATGTATGCAACCTGATCATCACTACATTGATTTTGCAAGTGTCAACCATTTTTCATTAAGAAAATTTCCTTCCTGATACACTGTCAACAGGTAGCCAAAATACTTTTACAAATAACAGAACTACAGCTAACTTGCTACCTGTATAACAAGCTTCAGATGCATGATATTGAAGATGACAGCAAAACAGCTACTTCATACATATTCATATTCAGAGTGAAAAGAACTTCATAGCATGTTATCCTAGTGTGCTGCATCAATATTCCTTCTTTTCCCTAACAGAGTTGTAGAAAAGGCATATGCTTTCTGCTTGAGTGACAGTATTTAAACTGCCCCTACTTTGTGGTAAAACTGACCTAAAAAAAATAACAGTTGTTTTTGTAACTGAGATATGCCTCATGATTAAGACCATAGAATACAATCCTTGACAAGCATTTAAAATTACACTTCAGAGTCCACTGCTCCCCTTCATTTGTACTACTAAATTCCACCAAAGACTTGATGTCATTTAAAAATTAAAAAAAAAAAAAATTAAAAGCCCAACATATTCCCCACAGTACTTTAACCAATCCCCATGTTTCATAAGCAAACAGACCTCAAACGCCTCCAAGACAGTATATACACCATTTTTTCCCCCCTGTATTCATCATCTTACCTCTAAGAAGTAAAGATGCCAAACAAAAATATTTTAAGGTCAAATGCACACACACAGCTAGAACCATTCAACAGAAAGATACCTGTGTTTACAAATCCCACTGCTTACAGTTAGAAACCTAAAAAAGTTAAGCAGCTATCTGAAACTGATCTCACTGTTCGTTAGTATTCATGATTTACAGTACATCACTGAAGCTAAACACTTTTGAATATCAGACTAAACGGGAGAAAAATAAATCTTTACTGCTGTACTGATAGGTTATTAAAATACAAGAGACAGACCTTTAGTTGCACTTATTTGATGTACTTAGAAGTCACAACCATCTTTACAAGAAATCCTTTACACAACACTTCCAGAAACTTGTTACTTTAAAACACAGCAAAACTATCCAGAACACAGGCTATTTAAGAACAATAAATGTTCTTCAGTCTAAAAGAAAAATTTAAAAAATTAAAGTTTTATTATCCTTTCTATTATCAGCAGATTAGTAGGCAATTCATGTCTGCATTAGGCAGCCTAGCTTTATTTCCAGTACATTACCACTACTTCTCAAAGTTGTTTCTACAAAAGGAACGTGCCAATGAGAAACTATTTGTGTAAATAAGCAGAACACAGTTGGATGTCAAGTACTACAACTCAGTAGGATGTAGCTTCTCTTAGTATCTTGCTTTTCAATGAATAGAATGATGTATTTAAAATGAAATTACTACAGTCCTTTAATTTAGAGTTAAAACTAACCAGAGGCCAAGTTTTATTTATGAAAAAGTTTCTGAAAACGTATCAAGATATACACTTACTCTTTCTCCCTTTATCAAACCCTCCTAGCAACTGCTTTTATTTCAAATCCTTGTTATTAAGAATTTCCAGTAGATTGGGTTGTTATAAAACGCAAGTTACTACAAAGTGACTGCAAAACTGAGCTGTCTGTTTTCAGAGGGCAGCCATCTGGGCTTGTTTATGTTTTCAACTTGTGTGGAACAGGGAGCTGCTCTGTTAGAGACGGGACACCCTCGGGAAGGAAGTATCCCACAGAGCACTGTCTGCCTCTAGCTATGCATACAAATTTTGTTTCGTTTTGGTCATGATTTCAAAAGACTATTCAACAACTACAAGTAAAGCATTTGGGGAAAAAAACAGGAAGAAGAAACTGTAAGACTCTTACTAAAATATCTACCAAGAGACTGTGGTGAGCATAAGAGGAGAAACTACTTCTGGTACACAACTAAAACTGTTACTTCTGCATAAAGTAACAAGGACAATGACAGCCTGTTTTTGGAAGTTGAGCGCATTTTAAAAAACTGTTACTCAGTTAATGCTCAGGCACAGTTTATTTTCTGAACCGTCACACGGAATTCAAACAACCATTATTCAAAGTGAGTACGGATGGCAGTATCTGACTCACAGGAAACTAGGAAAGTCTCTAACAGTTTTTAGCCAGCTTCCTTAACAAGGACAGTTGTGTAATTTGGAGGGTTTGGTTGTTAAAAATACTTCAGTAGTTTCCACTGTAATTTTATCTAAGTGAGAACCTTCGTCATGATTTGTTTCAAAATAAAAGTCTTACGTTTTGGCTAGCTTTGATAAAAGTATCTAAGCTATTCTATCTTGTTTGACTTACAGTAAAAGTTAAACCCTCTTCCTTGCTTTCTTATAATAGTAAACATAAAACATAAAAAGATACCTTCTAAAGTAAAATCCAGCAATACATATTCATAAGCAGAATCCATCTTTGTTTCAACTTGTGGTCTCTTCAATGTAGAAAAGATTTTTCCAGGGCTGCTATCATCTGGGTCTTCCAGCTTTCTCAGTCCGCACCCCATAGCGAAATCTGCAAATGATTAAATCGCAGCAAAAGGTGGAGGGAGCAACAAGATCTGTTGCTCTCACTACAAGGGGGAAAAAAAAAAAGAGTGACCAAATAATTCCCTTTGATTTTGTCTTCTATTAGGCGTACATCCAAATACAGAAAAAGTCCAGTTCCCAAATCAAAAAGCAAAGGTACTTTCCATTCATTTTTTATACAGAAATAGCAAGCCCATGACGATTTCAAGCTACAAACTTGGTAAGAATAGTCTTGATTTAGCAGCAATGTTAGAGCTGCTACAAACTAGCAGAGATTTTCCATGCCACGTCAATTTACAGCCAGCCCCCTATCAGTGCGCTCTTGCAGAGGACACCAATAGTGCTTTGTTTGTCCTTCTAGACTGACGGGGTGAGGGGGGGCAGTAGTGGGGGAGAAGAACTGAAAAAGAAAGTTAAGACAGAAACTTGTCTGTTGTTACTTACCTCCAGAAGTTCTACTCAACTGCAGCAGAAAGTCGGGGGAGGGAAAAAGCAAGTTAGTCAGAATGAAAGAATGAGAAAAGAGCCTCAACACGGTTGGAGACGAAAATCATTTCCAGAAAGGAAGTCAGCTTCAAGAGGAAATTGCTTCTGGCATCTCAAAGGGTGGAAAAGTAAATGAAAAGCAGTTTAGTCCTTATTTCAGATTTCAAAGTTTGGTTTCTATTTCCTTTCCACAGGAACTTTCTTCCAGAGGAAAAAAAAACAAACAAAACAACAACAACACAAAACATGAACATAGTGTAATATATTGTAATAATGTAAAAATATGTAGTAAATAAATTTATTGTCTAGAAAATCAGTAAGAATCCACAATGCTAAAAATCAATGTACATAATTAGTTTTGATAAACACCAAAAAGTTACACTGAAATATTACTCATTTCAAATCATAGACTTTTTCAATATTATATATTAATATAGTCACAAGACTTCGTTCCCCACTTTTTCATGGGTATTGAACAACTGAAATCCTCTTGTGCTGTCAGGCTGACCTCAGCACAGCCACAGACTCACACCACCGTTTCCTAAATATATTTTTCTTTTAAGTCCTAAAAGTTCAGTAAAAATGTAAGGGTTCTCTTTACTCTTACAGTAACTACTGAAGTCACTTGTAATTGTGTTACACTTGATGTAGGTTAGGAATGCAGACTATACCTCCTTTAAAATCCACATTACAGTTTGGAGTTACTTAACTTTATAAGAATTTAAAAGTCATTGAGTGCATAGCCTGGGACTGAAGTAATAATTATTGCATACAGTGTTTAAGACAAGCTCCCAGGTGCTGAAACCAAGAAGAGAAGAAATTCCTCAATGTTCTCTTTATGATTAAAACCTAGGAAAACATACCAAATATGCAGAACTCTTCAGCTTCCTGCATGTCTGCTTACACAGACATCACTCCCAAATGCTATCCCCTCCCCCATAAAGGTCATCCCCAAATTGTTGCTATACCAGACATATATGTAAACTGTCCACTCAATCTTGAGAATCCTGCTGCTTCATTCCACACAGTCCTTAGGATCCACTGGAACCACTTGTATAAAGCCATGGCATGACTAAATTACAGCTTTCTGCAGCCCTAATCCAGTTGCTGGCTGGTTGCCTTTTTTCTTCTTATTTAACTCAAGATAGTAAGATTTTTAACAAGTCCAGAATACTGTATTTTGAACTCTTTGTGATAAAGCTTAAACCATATTTCACCTCTCTCACCAAGATAGTTTGCTTATACCATTTAAAAAAAAAAAAGTCCTATGACACCAACACAGAAGCATTGTTACGGATAAAACCAATGGTCCTTATTTTGGGTAACCCCTAGATTAGTGAAGTAGTTATAAGCTTCCAAGTTGGAAGTCAGTCAACAGTTGCCACTGCAGACTTGACTTAGAAGTCACTAGACAGGACAAATGAAACCAGAGATCCCACATGTCAGGATAAATAAAACAAAACTAACCAAGAACTACAGCAGTATCCCCCACAGGAGTTCAGAATTACATCAAAGCACCTGAATGACTCAGGAAAGGAACAGGATTGTACCACTACTTAATTCAAGAGCTGCTTAAGGAAGTGTCTGAATGGCTATAGTATCCTATTGCAAAGTGGGTATGAACTACAAAACAGTCCATTTCCAGTGACCCAAAAGGTTCTGGGAACTGGTGTCAGAGAAGAACAGATCCCTAAACTACACTGTGATTCACCAAGGTAGGGAAGTCACAGCAACCCTCATTGAAAGAGCATGCGACTCATTCATTGAAGCTTGACATAAGCTTTAGACTTTTAAAAAGGCAAACAGATAGCTAAACAATGGACCAATTAATCTAAAGGAACTACACTTCTGTGGAAGGCTTCCAGGATCTCCTTATGGTTTTTGTTCTGTTGCAATGGCAAAATGATACAAAAATAGCAAAAAAGACTGGCGCACCAACAGGAGCACGTGTCCAGCAAGGGACTATCAACTGTCTTCTAGCAGTGCAGGATGAGAGGCAGCAGCAGTTCTGCACAGCAGTTTTGACCAGAAAGCGAGACCAAGCCTTGCCATCTACCCACACCTCAGGGTTGTTCATGTCCCTTTGTTGCCTGCTGTCAGTGTCATGGGAGGTTTGACAACATTTGTGTGGGAGGCATTTTTGCCTTTGTTACATTACTAAACTTACTGAATATGCAAGGACATCATCTGATGGTTGAAACTCATGTTTTGAAATGTATGTTCTTCTGTTCCTGTCTCTGTACCCACTAGTAACGTTACTGACATCCAAGGCAGGCTCTGTCTGTAGCGTAGGTGCCAAATAAAATGGGTGTCAGTAGCCCTTTTAGGTGAAACTTCTCTTGCTAGAATTAGAAAGACAACATTTTGATTTTGGAACACCTGTGATAAGGTAACTTGAATACAAAGCCTATTTACAACAACGCCTTCTCTTCTCCAAAACCAAGTATGACCTGCATAAACCATTTATTCAAATAATACAGTTTAAACTTTGCCTCCCCCAATATCTTAAAAAGATCAAGAATGGGAGATAGTACTTCACAGTAATATGTTCTTTTTTCACATCGTTTGAGCTTCCTGTTGATTGAAATTACAAAATGTAAAGAAAATTATGAAAACAGGGCTAGTACACAGAAAATTTTCCTTGTCTGTGTATGCACAATGTCAAAATAATAGCTAGAAATAATAAACAAAAACTTAGGGAAATTTACTTACAAGCATTTAATTTTTAATAGATGACAAAACCCAAGAAGGATCATAAACCACTGGATTTGGAATTCAGAGAGCCAGCTATTCCATAGCAAACATTTCCTTAAAGACATCTCTCTTTCAGATTATGATATAGGCTAGTATGTTAAAAGCACAAGGAATCATACTGCTTTACTGCTACATTAACTTCAAAAAACTTCAAAAGAAGCAGTATTTAATTTTAAAATACATATCAAGGACTTTGCAAGAAAAGGCTGTAAAATTTTTACGCAGTATTGCAATCAAGACAAATAAGTCCTGTTCATTCACATAATTTAAACTGTCTCAAGTTCCTGAGAGGAGAACATTCACACTTTCCAGCCTGTTAGGACTACCACTGGGATAAAAGCATCAGTGGTGGCACGCCTGTGAGAAGGTTATTCACTCAAAGCATTTTCACTGATGTACTCGGAATACATTCACTATTACAAGCTGCACACCCTTTCAAGATCCATTCCTGTTCTCAAGGTTAAAGAGTAGTGAGCATTAGAAATACAAATACCTTAAAACTGTAGCAATTACCTAAAGAACAAGTTATTGCTATTTATAAAGATTTCACTAGAACCAAAACTGACTCAACTAACAAGAAACAGAAGGGATAACTCTTAGTTCCTCTGACAAAGTCTGAATATAAAGTAACATTTGGACCAAACATTCCACTTGGGATAATAACCATCCATGTTTGCAGCTTACAAAACCATGCCAGAGCACCACTTAAAAAAAAAGTCAGCATTATCTGCTACAGATCAGTCATTACTGACAGAACACTTTTAACAGAAGGCAGGCAATAGTGAGATACACGCCAAATTAGTCAGATTTCTCCAGAACCTGGTTATCTGAACAGCTATAGGACTAAAAACCAATGCATTAAAAACCCTAAATATTAATCATTTCAAATTGCAACACTTCTGAACTTCACAGTTCCTCTCTGAAATTCTTTTTAGTCTTACTTCCTTTGTTTTATGACTCAAGGCAAATGTAAGGTTTTTACTTGAAAGAAGACAATGACAGAAAAAGCAAAAAAAACCCATCAGAAAAATGCTGAAACTAAATTGTCAAATATTTTTCACATCCCCATCGCTAAGAACTACCAATTTAACAACCCCCCCACCCCATTTAGTTATTTTTCTGTAGAATGATTTGATTAAAACTGTTTTGTCCATACTTTATTTAAAAATGTTAAGAAAATAACAGTGTTCCATTCCGAGGGGTCCTTGGTTTGGCAACTTTTAAAGTGATTTTTTCTTTGCCTCAGTTCCGCCCCCCCCCCACCTTGAAGGAACAATCTTGTGAATGTAACAGGAACAGTCGTCTTCGACATGTTAACTTGAGCAGAAAAGCCAGCTTTCCTGCAATAGTGTATATCTTGATGGTCTAAAAATAATTAGAGAGATAACAATAGCTTGTTTTAATGACTGCAAGAAGTGTAGTTTAATGATAAAAGTTCATTTAATTTTTAATATTTTTTCTAAACCTGTATTTAAGTTACTCATCAATGCTACAATTAGACAAAAATCACAATGCAAACAGCAGCTCGGGAACAATTTGAATCAAACTTTTAGTTACCAACCTAGAACTTTACTAGAAGTGACAAACTACAGAAACCTATTATTGCTGTGTTACAAGTAGTTTCAACAGAAAGAGCTTTTGATTTATAAAATCCCTAACAGTTCTCTACAAATTTATTAAGCTTTTATCTACCCATCACATCCACAGTATCTCACTTATCAAAGCTGCAGTAACTAGATAACTTATCTATAATACAGTATCAAATAACACAGCCATGAAATCAACAAAAATCACATACTTTAGAATGAAACTGTATGTTCTAGTTTATCTGATTGAAAACAACTAGAAACATTATGAACAGTATACAAGTAGTCTGCAGCTCCACCGAGAGGTACAAAGTGACCACGTGAGGTCCTCAAAATTACAGTTTCAATACTTTAAATTATTTGTGACTCAAAGCCTAAGGCAGCCTTACAAGACCTCTGCTTTCCCATTACATGTTAGCTACATTATTAACATTGTTAAAACGAGAACTATGTAGTACTGTTCTGCTTTTGATATTTCTATTTGGATTTTCTATGTAACAGCTTATAAGGATTTGCGTATAGGATTGCACACGTCTATCAAGACACTGGCATTGTATTTTTGGATCCTTAAAATACTGATTTAAGCTGTGTATTTTTCACTTAAATATGAAGGAACTTTCATACCAGGTGAAATGAAACTACCTTAGTATTTCAACATTACCAAGTCACAAACCTATTTTACTGTATAAAAACTATTTTACACCCATACAACATCTCTCGTTTTAGAACTATGTTAAACAGAAAAAAAAAATAAATTCAAGAGCCATGTGTTCTGCCAGTTTTTGCTCTGTTACTATTGCAGTGTAGTTTACTCATTAACTTAACATTAGCCATTTTGAAAAATGAGTTTCAGAATACAAAGAATTGCCAATTTAACATGAAAATTGTAAACAGTTTTTCAGGAAAGATGAAGGTACTTCTGACGCTTAAGATTAGAAATAGCAGGAACCAAAAGTGTTAGTGAACTAGAGAATTCTACTTAATGCAAGAAAAAAAGTCCTTCATTAAGCACAAAGAATACAGGGATAGAGATCACTTTGGTAATTTTTCTGCCTGTCTACAGGTTTTTATCCAGTGTTATCCAATATTGAGTGGTAGAACTAATGTTTTACCACATAAATGTAAGATTAAATAGACAATCGTTGCTAGAAATAGTGTAACAGCTAGCTCAGTAAAAAACAGGGTCTCTAAATTCTAGGTGGTAGAAGCCAGAAAATGAATTTGGTTTGACAATATGTGAACATGACAATCAGCACAAAGACAAAGATGATTATTTGCCATTAGCTACTGAATGTCCATAGAGCACAGTCCTAATCTGATGTGTTCCCTCCTAACGTACGTGTAAAGCCTTACAACAATCAATGGGGAAACTGCAGAAGACCAGAGAGAACATTACCCCTCTCCAACACCCAAAATCAATGAGAGATCAGGATCTTCATATCTGCAGCTAGCTAAATGACTACTGTATAAAAGCACAGGAAGCTCTGTACTATGGAAATTTTAAGTGGCAGGAGAATAATACTGTGAAGTGTCAGAGATTAAAAAGGTAATGAATGCTAGAACATCAACACAATTTTTGGCACTACCCAAGGAAAGGAAGTAGTTCTGTCTCAGCACATATAATTTGTGTATCCCTGCAATGAAGTTACAGAAGTCAGTTACTGTGCCTCAAATCTGTCTATGGAAGGATTCAAGTACTGGAAGCTTAAAAGTTCAGTTACTACTTATTAACGTTATGCCATCATTCTTGGCAAGCATATTGAAGAAAGATGACCTACAATGTCAACGGAGAGCACTCAATATTTCTACACTGACCTGTGGTTCCTGGAAGAAAGTCAACATTCAGATCTTAGCCTTGCCCTCTTCTGTCTCTCAAATCAAAACAAAGCACTGTTAAGACCTGGAGATAAAACCCTAACCAACAGCACATCCAGGCTGATGTTACAGGTCCCACAGCACAACGCTGCAGGCATACTTCTGTGCTAACACTGAATAGCCTTCCAAATGATCAAGTTCATATGCAAGTAAAAAAAGTAGGTGTTCTTTGAAGTAAAGACCATGTGATTAACTCATTATCAACAACCTAACATCTGTACCAATTAATGTAAAGTAAGCTACATTTTGTGAGTATCTGGACTAGAGGCACAGTCAGATGCCATGTAAATGACTGCACAGTATTTCTATGCTTTCAAGCAATTGGTGTGAAGTAAGGACTTTTTTAATCTAGTACTTGTTCCAAAATTTACTTCTTGGATGCCTAAAGCATTTTAAAAACAGGGAAGTCATGTTTGGTAAACAAATTGTGAATTCAAAAAAAAAAAAAAAGACTTGGGACTAAATCTTCTGAATCCTGGGTCAAATGCATATTTGTTTCATGATACAATAAATAAGACCAACAGAACACAAAACCTTTCCTTGGCACCTTCAGTACTTAATTTAAAAAAGTATTTACTATGCAAAAATTCTTCCATGGAAATGAATTATTGTTACGATGCGCCAAGATTTCTGTAACATTTTCATATTGGTGAATTCTGTAAGTCTAAAATTCAAACAGAAAAACAACTTGACAGATGTTTTTAGTGGTACAGACTGGCTCAGAAACATGACAACCTACAGCAGGTAAGTATTTCCCACCTCTCATGGCTGATATCCCCATGCATCCAACAAACTGTTTATCTTTTTAGTATTTATTGGTATAACAATCCCCCACAGCTGCTATGGTAACAAGTTCTTAAAAACAGTAACTAGTAAATTATACTTGTGCAGATTTTTCTACCTAGCAAAAGGTAGTAACTTGCAATCAAGATATAGTACATGGCATCTCCTTTCACAACAATTTCAAAACAGTGTTAAGAACAGAACCAGATACCACCTCTCTTCCTGCACATTATGAAAGAATGCTATTGACTGCCAGAATCATCTTTAAGTACATTTATGTATTACACATGGATTACTTACTGACTATAATGCCCATCCTGTAAGATCCTCAAATGATTAAAAGAAAAAAAAAAAAAGTCATGAAAAGAAAACCCTCAAATTACTATAGAGATCAAAAATTGAAAAGCTCAAGGATATTTTACATACATAAAGGCCTCCATGCTACATAAAAAATAAGCAATAGCTCGTGCTCCTATTAACTACAGTATTTTAACCTTTGATGAATCTGACTGTTACAAAACACAGAAGGAATCTTAGGGGGGTCAGAACAAGCAAGGAAGAAAAAAATATTATCTTCCTGCAGTTGAGGAGAAAGTAGTATTCCATCTCACCTTGTGATACTGCCAAGGAGTTCCTAAGTTTTGCACAGAGAACAGAAAACGTTAAAGAAGCATGGAGAAGTTGTCAATGGTCTTGTAATGGTAAGAAGTAAAATCTTGCCTTTTTCTATAGCTAAAACCATACCATAAAACCAGACTTATTGCTTACTATATCCAAGAAAAATGTCAGCCTCATATGAGGATAAATAATAATTAAACTAGTGGTCCAAATTTTGTTTTAAGAAGTTGTTCCCAAGCACTAAAATGATACATAAGTAAAACACTTTTTATAAAGTGGAATATATGAACTGCAAAAAAAATTTAAATAATTAAAAGTAGACAAACTCTACTGGGATTGAAACAAAATGCACATAGATTTAAATAACCAGATTTTAACCCACAGCACATAAATGTTGTCAGTATGTGGGAAAATGGCTTTTACTTTGTAGCTAATAGTTTAAAGTTTATATAATCCAGAAATTAAATGTTAATTTTTCCCTTCAGTAGAAGTATGCTGGTTTTCAATCTATGTTAGTAAGCAAAGTTTATACAGCAGGCTGTCTATCAGAAATCATCCCTTTGTCCTGCAACAGTATTGTTATTAAGAAAGGAAATGCAGGATAAGGTAATGGTTTCACGTGTTTTTACCTGTCCAAACCACAAAATTTCATTTTATTTCTTTACAAAAAGGAGTGGTATTTTAACTTGGGCATTTTCAAGCAAATACTATGTTAGGAAGAACATATCCTCCACATGACGGGTGTACGTTAGCCAAGTAGATAGCTAAAAATGTGATTTACAGGATCTGTAGAAGAAGGTGGTATAATAATTTTATCTTCCATTCCATGATCTTTTCTAGGATGAAAACGAGAACTTCATGTATATTGAGGTTTCGGACTCACAGACGAATGGTGTTAAAAGTTTCTTCTCACAGAATGTGACCTCAATTCCTAGAGAGAGGAAAAAATGCTGTGTTGTTTCCTCTGTTTCAAAGTGTGTCCCATTTACTACATTAATAATGCTTCACTGAAAAGTTACAGTTCATTTTGATATTGCATCAGCCAGACAGACTTAGTCGAAAAAGGAAAATTGTATTTCCATTACATACATAGATGATGTCAATAGTGGCAAAAAAGATCTTCCTTTAATTACAAGTATGGAAGCTTAGAATGAGTTCAGAATTAATTTACTTAAAAAAACCAACCAAACAATTTTTTTTTGTTGATCATATAGCTTTAGTAAAGTATGTCAAGTTATTAAGGCAATTGTATCCTCTTTCTGGTTGGATAGGGAGAATTTATTTTTATAATACATTACAGTGCAAAACTATTTAAGCAAATCTGTGGGTGGGTTTTTTAACTTTTAGATTCTCTGTAATGTAGATTAGAGCAATGCGTTACTATGGAAATTTAAAATGATGCTTACAATATTTTTTCAGTAGCTAAAACTCAGATTTATAAAACTTAAGCTGAATAACTGATAGCTGGTCCTATTTGCAAACTAACAAATAGGCAAAGGACTGATTAAGTAACTTGTTAGTGAATGCCAACAGCTGCTGACAAAAGGATGCCAAGATCCAGAAAACAGGGCTACCATTATAGGTGCTGGCAAGAATAGTTTCTAGAATACTTGTACTATTCTGTTTATTCCTCCTAAAAGCAAATTATCTTATAGTCTCCCTTTGTTCCTCAGCTGCTCTGTATCCAGTTTGTGGAACTTTTATCTACTTAATTCTCTTCCTTTAACCAATCTGAGTCCTTTCTTCCCATTCCTATTATTATCATAGGATAGACTCAAACTATCTTTTGTTTTCCAACCTTACCTTCTCAGTTCAGGCCTTTTCAGCACTTTAATTTTTTTTTTGTTTTGTTAAACTTACCCATCCTTTTACCCTCCTTTCTGGCTCTTCAATCTCAAGATTTCAGTTTCTTTCCATTATCTACTAGCTCCACATCATGTTGTGCATTGCTTTCCTGAATCTATAGGTTCCATGGCCATCTAGTGCCAGTCTCCCTGCCCACTTTAGCCTTCATTACATCAACCTTACAGGACTTCAGTCTCCATCTATTTCTTTTACTCTTTCTTTAGTTTTGACTCCCATTAGAACATGAAGGACACAAACACATTTTCCCTTCTCTACTGTCTGGTCCCAATAGAAAAGAACTACGCTCAGTTTCACACTGGCGAACTTCTAATATTTTTTGAAAGCCACATCTGGGGATAAATCACACAAGAAGTCACATCTTAATAAATAAGAAGCCCCTGTTACAAGTCACTGGGCTGTTTAAAGGCTAGCAAATAAGAAATGAACATAGATTTGAACCCGTGCAAAACATGTATTCTCCCCTAGCTTAATTTTATTAAAATACTAATTCTTTAGAGAAGTGTAAGCAACTAGTAGCAGCACCTTTTCACAATAGCATCGTTAAGCATGTGCCATGAATACAACTCCATTAATACAAACCACCACATCACATGAAATACGGAGAAAAAGGGAGAAATTTGAGTTGTCAATAAATGAATTAAACCAGTTTCAGAAAAAAAACCATAATATATACATTTAAAGTGCTGAAAATTTCCCTCCCTGTTGAAGGAAAAAAATGATGGTTAATATATACATGATTATCCCAGGAATGACATGGATTATCTAAAATTTGTTTTACATAAGAGAATTATTAGGAAACTTAGAAACTCACAGGAAGTAGATAAGTAATATTGCAGACTATGCTAAATTCTATCTCAGCATGTTTTATTATTTACCAATTTTTAAATAGAGAGCATATTGCAATGAAACAACTGACCCCAAGTTTCACAACAGGCAGCTGCTAGCTGGTATGTGGATGATGGATCTCAGCCACATGGGAAGGGCTTCACAAGAAAAATCAGCAGAAGTAGACTAGAGCTGCCCAAATGGTTTAATACTGAATGCTCCATAGTGGCTGTCAAGTAAAGAGAGAGATAACATACATATCAGAGAAAGCAAACAAAAACCCCACTAAACTGGAATGAGAACAATCAGAATAGCAAAAGACGCTATTGTAAAGAACAGAGAAGGAAACAATGTGAGAAAAAAGCATGATATCTGCATCTTTCTGTGTTAACATAAAATTAACAAATATGTTTTTGGTGGAGTTTAAAATATCCCTTTTTACAGGAAACAGACATTGCTACAGGTGGTGACAAGTCTCCTCTTAATCATATATGATGACAATTTTCTAATTTAGATTCACGTTTATGAAACTAAGGTAACTTTAAACAAAACATTTATTCTCTCTCTCAATTTCACTGCATATGTAAATAAAAAAACCAAAACACTTACCTATACAGGAAATAACATTGTAAGGTTTAATGTTTTTGTTCCAGATGGAATATCTTACAATAGCACACAGTACTAGTATTAAATTACTATACTTTTCTCAAAGTGTTTACACCAAGACTTCCACTAATAAAAACCACAATTTATGTATATATACATTCATGGGTATATATACAAATATGTATGAACAGCTATACTGCAGCTGGAAAAGATGACTAAGAATAACTAGAAGCATTAAACAAAACAAACCCCACCCAGAGACCCACCTCCATGTGTCAGAACCTTTTATGCTTTTGCCTGGTTTATGTAGACTGTGTTGCTCAGCTTCTCAAGGCTCACGGGTCTCCCTCACACACACACAATATCCATGAACATTTACCAGGCTAGTGCCTCAAAACTCAGGATAAACCATCCAGCAAAACAAAAATTTAACTCACAGGTATTTCTCCTAGGTTTGAAACCAGAGAACATGAATTTCAATCTTCCCTCAAGTTTCTGCTGTTACTGTAGACTACACAGATCTTACTGCCAAACACAATCTCATATCTGTCCTCTAGCAGCATTCAAACATTAATCTCCATGTAAGAGGATAACTTAAGATCTGAAACACTGCACAAGATCCAGTAGAGATGGAAAAAAAAAAATCACGCTTCCTAAAACAAGCGTCACCTAGCAGCTTTTGAGAATCAACGTCACCCTCACCCATTTGTATAGATAAGAAGATGAAATCACTTACACATAACATGAACAAAACATGCTAAATCCCCAAAATAAAACACCTTCAGGTAAATAGAAAGGATCATTAGCAAACACGTAAGGGGAGGGGATTAGTATTGTTGGTTCAAACTTGATCTTAAATACCAAGTTTGGAACTAAAAAAAGTTTCAGTTGGAAGTCAGGGAATGTTTTCTTCTAATTTTGAAGACTATTACAAATTTTGTACTAAAAGTTACATCAAAGTGCTATTTAAGTGTTGGAATAGAGACAGTGAAAAATAAATTAAAGAGTTGCCAGAACTGAGGCTTCCTTTGTTAACTGCTAAATGGCTTACATGAGTAATGAACCGAGTTACCTTTTTATAAATTCACAACAGCAATGGAAACAACAGGTGAAAAATGTAGGATTTTTTTTATTCAGTAAAGATTTAATCCATTTTGTTTGCTCACCCTTGTGACTTCATTAAAACATCACTGCAATGCATGCTCTGTTTTGAGCAGCATCTAACAGCTGTAAGTGGTCTACAACTGCCAAAAATATCTGGAATTAGCTGTACCCTACCCACCATATGATTTACAGCTCCTACTAAAGCATACATTTATTCCTAATACAATTCCTAATACAATTCCTAATTCTTCAAGGTCAACTGGCAAATTACCTTCCAGGTAAGGTTCTTATTTTAGGCAGCTGCTCTCTCTCATACAGCCACTACTTGGAAATTTTCAAGCAGCAGAGATACATTTGTTGGGATATTTTACCAAGATTACAGCCAGCAGGCAGTATTTTTATGCAGCTGGGGAGCAGGTGGTAATGACACAACCACTTGCTTAATACATAGCACTCTGCTGTCAACATTTGCTCTTTTATTTCAGTCATCATTGAGCACTCAGCCAGTGACAGACAATACAAGCTGATCACACTTGTTACACATGGAATATACTCAAAACTTTAAGTGGTATGTGAAAAGGTAAGGTGAAGTGTGAAAAGGACACATTATATTCCATTACTAATTACTACTAAATGAAGCTAACTAATAATTTAAACTTGTCAAAAACTATTCAGCATCATCTTGTGCTGAATACAGTTATCAGAATTCAGCAACTCTTTGTAAAGATTTAACTGTAAGGATTAATCTGTGAATCTGCTCGAGACCTGAACAAAGCAGAGTCAATTATTGGTAGCAGAAGACTTCTGAGATAACAGGTAAGAAGGAACAAGAAATACAGTGAAGGAATGGACAAGAGTAGCAATTTCATGCTCGGTTTCATCAAGTCTCAATCTTCGCTGCTAACACAAGTCTTACTTCCTCTATCCTGTCCCCAACTTCTTGTACAGGTACAAGAGTTTGTGTAGTTGCTTGACAAACTGGTCCAAGTTTAAGTTAATGGTTTTTGCGTGGTGGGAGTCTGGCTTCATCTTTTACCTACATCAGTTCCCTGACCTGGTTTACCATATTGCCTCACAAAAACCTCTACCAGCACAGGAAATGAGTGATGTGAAAAACTGAATGAATTGCTGGGTTATGCCAGTTTTGTCTGCGTGTGAAATACCTTCTAAAGCTACAAATCTCCTTTATAGCTTTAGGAAAAGTAGGTATCCCTGCTCATGACATGGGGGTTGGAACTAGATGATCTTCAAGGTCCCTTCCAACTCAAAACATTCTACAATTCTATGAAATAAACATAGAAAATATTATACCAGGAGATAAGTTAAGGGTCTGAATTTGCAGCTCATTTCCTAAGCCACAGTAACCAAACACTGTTACCATGCATGTACATATTCTACTATAAATTAACATATCACCTATTGCAGAGTAAACTGCTTTGCTCTAAGGTAAAGCATGGTACTATGCTAATTACTGCAGAAGAGGAAGAGCTATCATGCTCTAGATCTACCTTGTAACTTACTCCTCACTATCTTGTTCATATAGCCTTGGTCCTAGAAAAGACGAGAGTCAAGTTTCAAGGTGAAAAAGCTTGTTTCTCTAAGTATGTACTTATTTTTGATTCTGAAACTACTATTGCTTTTTTGTTTTCATATACTGTTAGAAAATGGAATATAAACTGGAAATGATTACTGTGTTACACCAACTCTCTTCCTTTACGTATTAAAAATATAACTCACTCAAGATGAGTATTCTCAAATTCATATTCAGCTTCTGTTTTTTAATTGGAGCACTTGCATTTTAATCTAAGACAACAAAATGTCACAGCCCCCTCTACTGGAAATATTTAGTAGATATTGTTACACAGTCTGGAAAAGAGATTCTTCTCTTAAAAGAAATGTAAAATAAATGAAAAAATATGTATGAAAGCCTATAATATGGTTTCAATTAATTTGTAGTTAAATAAGCATCTTTCACAGAAGAAAAAGTGCTGTAGTATCAAGTAAAACTACTGAAACGTTTAGTCCTTTGTTATCAGGCAAATCTAGGCTAAGTCTAGTTTCAACATTATTTCATATGTTTTGTTAACAGCCTTATTAATTGAGGCAAAAGGACCTTAAACTGGGACCCAAAATACCCCAACGACTTGTGTTGGGTGACATGGAGGAATCCCAATTTAGAATGGCCATTCAAAATCAGAACTGCACAGAAAAACACCCACAGGTGGGCAACCAGGACAGTTTTTCATGCTCTGTGTTCCCAAACACCATCTCACCCAATGTGAAGTGCTTATCTAAGGCCACAGGTTAACAAATTCATCTTCTTAAGATCCAGATACAAGGATGTGTAACAATCATTTCAAATAACTGAACATGGTTCAGTTTTTTCTCAAAATACATTTTTCATTTGCAGTGTTCTTTGTATCTCAAGTTTTTAAAAAAAAGACTAGTCAATTTTTTGTTTTAGTTTCTCCAAATAGTTCCAAAATAAGTATTACTTACGTCCTCTGTAACAAAACCTCAAGTGAAGAAAAATATCAGTTTCTCTGCAACGTTTCTGTTTGCTTTATTTATTAATTCATTAATAAAAGGCACTTCCATCTTTGTCCCTCTTCTCTTACTGTCTCCCTTCAGGAAAGGGGACTATAAAACTACCATGTTTACTTTAACTATCTTAGTTTGATACTCACAGGTGCAGGCATGGCTACAGCACTCTGGGCATAAGGCTGGTGATGTGGTGCTTGAACTCCATGATCAGAATACAGCTGGTAAAAAAGAAATATATAAAAAAATGAGCAGAAAAGTTTTATTTCACAACGTTATCGTTTTGCAAACCTTTCACATGAATTGAGATTCCTTAAAACTTCGAATTGTGGGCTATGTTTATCTAAACTACTGACTTTTTAAAAAATTAAATTTCAGTATTTAAATCTACACTTTCCCCACTATACCAAAGTTTGGTAAATTTAGTTTATCTACATCAGTGTCAAAAAGCACTTTCCTTAACAGAAGTAGCATACTTCTCTACTATAAATCCATCTCAGCTCTAATTGCAACAGTGTTTAAATGTGTAGATTAGTATATTGAAATGTAATTCCAAGCATTATTGCACTTACAAGATATTTACATACAAATAATATACAGGCTTTAAACTGAATTTTACACCACCTTCTGAATTTTCACATACTGCTTCCTCTTAACAAATTATGCAACCTGTTAACTGAGAGCATGTTACATCCAAATATTCCTTAACTAATTTCATGTTTTTCTTTGTATTCACAGATTTCAAGTTTCTGTGTATATGCTGATGTCTAATTTATGAAATACAAAAACTAGTATTATTGATAATACAATTTATGATTATAAAATAAATAGAAATTTATGCACTTTAAAAAAAGAAGAAGAAAAACCCCAACAACCAAAGTTTTGTATTATTCAAGACCTTTGCAAGGAAATTAAATTACTTGGGTATGTCAGGATTTCTCATTTAAGATGTCTAAAATATGACTTTTGGAACTTCACTTGTGTAAAAATATTTGATTACTGTCCTAATTCACTATTTATTTTGGCATCCCTGTTAATGAGGAATGCATTATCAAAGAGGAAAGTACCAGTTAACCATAATACATTTTCAAGTTTATAGTAAGCTTTTTTGTAGCAAGTTATTTACTGTCATTTTTAATATCCAACTATAAAAGAACAGCCTTTTTGTACATTAAGACTCTCTCCAAGATTAGAAATGCCATTGATACAGAAGCAAAAATATTTATTTTTAGTCATTCAACTACTCTTAATTCATTCTGATCTTAGAATATTTAGAAGTGAGCTTCTACACACACAGAAAACACAGAAAAAGAATTATTTCAGGAAACTTACAGCTTGGGTAGACTAATGTAGCATTCTGAAGCACCCAGCTCCTATTTTATTTAAGCTTTATTTCCAAAAAAACCAAATTGCCTAGTCTTTATACTGCTATCTGTCATACACCTGTGACCCTCTAAAATATTTCAGAATCAAAGCATCCTTCTAGAAAACTGGAAGAGATACTTGAGGACAACTGAAAATGATTTAACAGTAACAGTGTGGGCATGGAGATAAGTACAAGGAACAGCTGACTTAAGTGCTCTGAACTGCCTGTGTTTAAACAAAAAGATTACGTTTTTCAATTACAGATAAATGCTTCGACTGTAAGCAATTTTTTTAAAATAAAAATACCTCAGGAACTGCAGCTTCCACTAGGACAGGAGGTGGTATACATCCACTTTCCTGGGCAACCCCTACTGGCTGATAAATTACTTCAGATGGTTGCAGATACAAGAATGAAGGTGAAGAGGCAGGAGACTGAAATAAAACACATTATTTTCATGAGCTATGATTTATGCACTATAAATACCAAAGCTTATTTTACAGTCTTCTTTGCTACATATGAATGAAGATAAAGTTTTAAAGGAAAGTATCAAATTCATCTTTGGTAACCTAAAGAAACTAAGTGAGAAGGAAGTGCGTAGAAAGGTCAGATAGCAAGATAAAACAAAGATGTCCTTTAATAACTTTTACATATTTTTCAGATTTTATTTACATTTTGGAGAGCATTGTTAGAAAAATCCTAAACTTGTGGAATTGAGACTTACTCTCGTGACCACAGAAACATAATACAGTTTAATTTTTTTCTTGCAAGAGTGTTACATAAAAACCAAGCATTTTTGTTTTAAATTAAAACCCACTGTATTCCTGTAACTGAGCACACAGATTGCAAAGCAGCAGACTGACATCTATTGATAGATTGGAACTGACCGTAACTGGACAAGGCTGGCTACTACTAAAGTAATGAGGACACTGTGCTAAAGTTGAAGCTTAAGGGACCTGGTCCTCCTTTTAGCTTCAAGCTCTTCAAGTTCCTTGAATGACAAGATTTCAATATGAAGCTGCTCTGCTACAAATATCATAAAACAAATAAAATCTCCCCTCAAAACTACCAAGGTAGCAATTAACCTCCTATTTCAAGGGTCTGGGTCTAATTTCACCATACTCGCATGTCTACATGCCTCTGCTAGCAATGCTTCAATGAAACATCACAGTCAGTACCAGTTAATGAGCTAGTTAATACTAATCTCTCCTATCAGGAAAAATATGGCAGTTTTTACCTGCTTCTGAGAACTGATTAGGTAATTTAATACAAACTTTTTGCCAGAGGGAGAGAGGAGGGAAACAGGAAGTGTTGCAAATGCGTTGCTAAAATACAGCACTTAATATTTATTTCAACAGTGCTGTGAATAGGGGGAAATTTCACTGTTACACAAGTGCACCATACTTTTAAACTAGACACAAACTAATGGTAAAAGGCTGCAACTATCAACTGTATTTACCTGTGGAACAGACCACTGACTTGGAAGACACTGTGTTGGTGCCTAAGTTCAAACAAAAAAGATATTACTTACGTGATTAAGACCATATGCATACACATACTAGAATTCCCAACATACTAGAATCAAAACCATCCCAAGTCTATAACAAATTCTTAACTAAAAAGAAGATAAATTATTTTCATAAGCCCCCAAATAATTCAGGAACATAATTTTGTCTACTTCCACCCAGTCTCTGCCTTGGGCATTTTCTAAGCTTCTAAAATACCAAAGCATGTAAGAAGCATGCCTAATTAGGAAAACAGAAGATATAAAATGCAGCTGGCTTTCCAATACACATTAAAAACATGGACACACTGCTTACACTCAGTAGTGGGCCACCAAGATGATTAGGGGATCAGAGAATACACATATCATGATGCTGAGAGAACTGGGTTTGTTCAGCCTTGAGAAGGCTAAAGGTAGGAGGGGATAATTACTGCTGCCTACAACTACCTAAGGGAGAGTGGGTCATCATTATGACTGAGCCAGATTCTCATCACATGTTCAAAGCACAAGAGTCAACAAACACAGGCTGGAACATTGAAAATTCTAACTAGTTGTAAGAAAAAAGTCTTTTACCATGAGAAGAGTCAAATATTGGAAAAGGGTGTCCATAAAGACTGTGGTATCTCCATCACTGTAGATATTTAAAATTCAACTGGACAAGTTTCTGAGAAACCTGATCTTATCAGCCCTGCTTTGAGCAGGAGTTTGGCTTAGATGATAGAAGTTAAAGATGGTACTAAGCCAGTTGGTCTAGCAACACCAAAGAAAGTTTTAATTTATTACATTTTCATGTAGTAGAATAAATTGTATTCTAGCAGAAAGCCTTCCATTAAATTAAAATCTGTTTTATACAAATATTTTGAACAGTTTTTTCTAAGAATAAAGAGGCCTAAGACAGTGCTACAAATAAAACTGCATGGCTGGAAGGAATATCAATGGTCTGAAACCCATTTTCAAACAGTTACCTGATAATGGTACGTAGGAGACTGATAAACTGGTTGGACTACTGTCATAGGTGAACTGGAAACAGAGCATGACTTAAAAAGAAAAAAGTTACAAGTCTTAATGCACCAATTTCATAAATTGTCACTCATTAAGAACAGCTCTGAAGTACTATAATGCTGAACCACCTCCCCTCCATTTAAAAAATGGATTTACCAGTTTTTGACTTACACTTAAGATTCTTCAAAACCACTGTTTCTAAGAGTCTACGTTAGAGATGACAGAGTCTTTGGCATATTTACTTAGCCCTTTCCAGAAAGGGCTAGGCCATCACTACCTAGAGATGCTGAATCTATCCACTACCCTGACCACTTTTGTAAACACTTAAGGCAATCTAAGTTGTCAGTGATATATTCCTACCCTCTTCCACAGCCCCAACTCAATCTTTCCTTTTCTATTCCCTTCCACACACCAGCCCCAGTATTCATCTGATTTGACAGTGAACCAGTTTAGTGAGCTAAGCAAGCTAGAAACCTGCCTCGGTTTTGTGAGTGCCCAGTTGAGGGTCAGAGAAGCATCACTGAAAGAAAGAAGAGAAGAAATATACGGCCATGGCAGAGCACTGTCAACCTCTAGTTCCAATCTGTTAAAGCTAGCATGTGCAACACCTCTGTAATAAAATTCCCTCATTCCTGCAAATATTTGTGAAGGAACAGCTCCCAAAACTACTTTAATTCATTCTACACTGTATGAAAATGAAGAATGCAAAATGGGAGAAAAAAGAAAAGGAGATCCATTTGCACTATTATACATGCAAAATACATGTATCAAAAGGTATCAGTATCTTTAATTTGATTTACGTTTTCCATAACACCAAGTTTTCAGGTTTTTTCCTTATTTCTTTATATAGGTACTTTCCTAATGATGAAAATTAAGAATATGTAAACAACTGAAACAAAAAGAGGCAGCACTATTTGTAATTTGAAAGACTGAGTGCTATTTGTTTGAAAAGCATTGGATTTGAGCTAGGGCACCAGAACCAAAGTTCAGGCCTAGAACACAAAAAATATCAATTGTTTTTTTCCAACAGATAGGATTTGAGCAAAGTCTCTAAAACTATACAGTATGAACTTCAAAAAGGCTTTCTAGATATGTGAACAGATGTTTCTGCTTATCCTCTAAAGTTGAGAAGGCACTATGAGGCACAGGATCACACTTCTGTTAGAAGAGCAGACATCTTAGAAGTTTTAAGTGATTAAACTGAGGTTAAATACTGAGAGAGATTCTACAGTGCCAAAATAAACAGAAAGAACCTATTACTGCCCCCATTCCTGTTTAGGGAAAGTTTGGTTTTATTTATTAGTAATTCTTCTATTAAGCTTTTCCCCCCAATATGTGTAGGGATTTTCCACTCATATATAGAGATGGTATCTACAGCCTCTGTGAATGCTGTTTTACAAAAAATTAGTAGAGATTCAACCCCTATGTAGGTCCTGTGCCTTATGCAGATCCCACTAGCCTTGCAATCCTTCTCCCTCTGGTAAAATAGAAGTGACTGTGAGTTCCTTCTGTGCTTCTCAAATTCTGTTCAAGTTCCCCAAGCCTACTAAAGCCAAACAATCTATTGAATTATCTTTCTCCTAAAACAAGCAGTATTCTTGAAAAAGAGTATATGAATGATTAGAAAATTACACAAGTTCACTTTTGCTTTGTTTATCTAGTACTACCCTCTTTTCGTCCTCATCATAATAGTTTGCAGCCAAGAACACCTCACTCTCAGAGGAATAATAAATGGAGACAATCAGGGGTCATAAGCACCAACAGCTCCATAGTAAAACAAAACTTGGGCCCACGCTGGTTCTGAACTACCCTGTCCAATAGGTCACATCAAAGCAAAGTCGCCTGCAGAAGAACAATAAACTTAATATTTTAAAATCACAAAATAAACAGACTAATATAAGGAAGCTATTTAAGCATCAGATGTGAGCCATAGCCAAAGAAACTAGAAGCAGAAGGGACCTGAAAACACTGCACTCATCCTGGTACATAGAAAAGTATATATACAAAAATAAACTACTTACTTGCCATGGCTGTGGAACAGAAGCAACTTCAGATGTATGAAAATAAGCCATTCCATTATGGTAAATATAAGGATATCCACTTGAAGTAGTTAAGTACATTGTTCCAGCTTCTGGTATTACAGCAAAACCTGGAATTAATATTTTAAAGTTTATTTACCTTTTTTTTTTTTTTTTTTAAGATGTGTAGGTCATATAAAAGAGAAGAAAATATAATTTCTGATCTTCAGAGAAGCAGAACACCCAAACACGAGGCAGTGTACCTAGTGCCATCTCAGTTCCCCCCAAAACAAAAATCATGAAAGCAGATGGTCACAGATGGGAAGGGTTTCAGAAGACAACATGCATATAAATTACTAAACACAGATTAACTCCAATTACCAGCATATATATATATATATATAAAAATCTTCAAATCTCCAAAAGTAACTTGACATTGTAGGAGATTCGCTGGTAACCTCCACATATTCATATGAAAGAGGATCCAAGCACTAAAAACAACACACTTATTTCACTACAAGGTGCTCCCTGGCTTCTGCACATGCCAAGACTGTCTTTCTGTGATTGCACATCAGCTGGCAAAAGTATAAACTGGTACGTCAGCAACAGGGACACTTCTTAGCAATGTTGCCGCTAAGGCAGAGGCTATAAATGAGCAGGGTCTGATCCCAAAGCAGAGTTCCATCTCCACAGCCCTCTTAGCAGGTTACTGACAGCAAGCATTGTTTACATAAAGGGACATCTATCCATATGCAGAGGTGGTTTATCTTTTTCAAACACTGCCTTTGAAATCACCTAGACCCTATTTCCGTCTGCATTTTGGGGGAGATAGGACAGGACTTCATGTTTCTCTAGAACTTTAAGTCAAACATAAAGATAAATTTCAGTTCCAAATATAAGATGACTTCTGTAAAAAAAGGGAAGTTAATTCCATAACTGAAATCGAAATCTTGAATCACATTAAGCAGTAATGTAGTATGGAAAAAAAACTCAGGAAGAATACAATACGAAGAAGAGAACTGAGCAAGATTTAGGTTTTCATCTCCTTTGCAGAGGTAAGCGCCATGAGGAAGTGCCATTTAATGGAGAAACACAACACCAAAGAGATTACTAGAATGCTAAGTGGAGGATAAAGAAGGGTCCCCCAGTGACTCAAGGGCCTTTATCAATGGCAAGAGTTTGACTAACTCCCAGAAAACCCTGAAGACACTAAGATACAATAAAGCTGAAATACTATCCATAGACAGGGCAGGCTAAGATATGATAGTGTTAAACAGACCTTAGAAAAATTAGAGGCTACTTTAGCTGCAGTAAGCAACACAGAATAGTAGTTACTGATACCTCAAATGATGAAACCAACAGGATGCCATGGCAAATAATCCTGTCCACTCTGCTAACTACCAATTACACTGCACAGAATTTCTGCTATGGTCGAGTATGCCTCTTGCAAAGAAAAAGGAAAAATTCTCCATCAAACTCATTGTGACCAAAAATGAAGTAACTTGGGGGGAAGGATAGCTGTCTGAAATTCTTCCAGCCCACAACAATTCATTATTCTTTTTCCAGTTGTTCATGTCTGGTTTCTACTTTACAGCTTTTAGAATACCTATTGTCACAACCCAACCAACCAGCACAGTCTGCTTTGTCCTGTAGAATCTGTGAGGACAGTCTCAGTGTTCAGATTTGAGGTTCTGCCTGGCAACTGACAGAAATTTCCATTCAGTTTGTTCCTAGATAATCTTTTCAAAGAAAGACAGTCAACAACATTAAGACAGATAAAAGAACCAAAGATCATCAACCTGATTACTTGGACACTTCCCCTGGCACACATTTACTTCCACTACAAACCATTCTGAGCATATTCCACACATGGCATCAAGGCAGGGCACAGCCACGCACATCTTAGTTAAAAGCTTATGTTCATAATGACACTCACAGAATACACATGTGCAAGTAACGGCATCAATGTAGGGCAGAGCCACGCACATCTTAGTTAAAAGCTTATGACACTCACAGAATACACATGTGCAAGTAAAAATACATACGGGAACTCCGTATTTGTTGTTTCCTTATTGCTGGACCAATATTCAATTTTGTATCCTTATAATTAAGTTTTTTAGTCTAGAATGGAAGGAAAAAAAGACTTTCAGTATGTGTATTTCCTATACATATCTAAGCATCCAACAAACAAAAATCAAAAGTTGTCAAGGCACTTAGTAGGTTTCACTCTCCCCTGCTTTTTATTTACAGTGCATCTCAAAAAAAACCCAACAGCTATACCAATTCTTTTTCTATCCTAACCTTAGGCTTCATACACAAAATTAATCATTAGTAATTTCAAGTATTTATTACTCCTCATGGAGCCTCTTGACTAAGAACTATAATTTACAGATTTATTTCATTTTTTTTAGTTTTAACCTTTCAGGTGTTTACTGCTCTTATAAAAGCACAAGTGTACACAGATAATTTCAAGTATAAAGGTTAATTTTTTTTTCATGCTCATGACATTGTTTTATAAAATACGAAAGGAACAAGTAAGCCTATGAAAATGTTCATATTATAAAGACTGAATGTAAAAAATCCCCACATTCACTCAGGACTGCTTTAAAACTTCCTTACATTCAGGTTAACAAAACATAAAAGCACACTAAAACAGATATCCTAGTAAGGCCAAACTATTGCAGAAGAATTTTTTTTAACAAAAAAGTGCTAGGTGCAGACAAGCAAATCTATATTCTCTTCCAACTGAGAGTGAGCATCAGGTAAATTAAAACCTTGCTTTTGTTTTTAAATTGACATTGAACTCACTAGATGTTAACATAATGGAAAGGAACAGGCTAAATCAACAGACTTTGTTGCCAGTGTCTCTTTAACGCTGCTTTGCAAAACCTAGAAGGGTTCTGCTTCCCTGAACAGCTACGCAAGAGAGCGTGAACACTAAACACTACCACATTACCTGACAAAGTTTTCAGCTTTGATTTTGATACATTAATTTTCAATGCTCAGTATTTTAACAATTTAACCAGCTTTATATTTGGGAGAAGGGAATCTGTAAGCCTTGGATATTATCTTCTGCCCCCTCCTGGATACCTTCACATGTATGAATAGATCCTGACCAACAGATCTCCCCAATACACTCTGAACAAAACATGGAGCATACATTTACAAACAAAATAAAACACAAAACCCCCACCAAAACCAAACTGAAGAGCTAACATACAGCTGAAAAGCTAACTGTGTCTCAGTGCAGGTTCGACAAGGAACATCAAAAAGGTGACATAGCTAAAAGGAGAAGCAACAGTTACGTGACATAAAATGAGCTTCATTGTTTAAGACTTGGAGTGAATCTAATTATTCCTGAAAATAATTACATCCGCTCTGACAATTAAACATGTAAGAATAAAAGACAGCAGTTATCTTCCCCAACTCCCCACAAGATCTTAACAGCAATGGTTTTTCCTAGTAAAACAAATGAAAGCAATGGTGAAGGACAGAGTCTTTATAGCTCTATATGTACTATAGACCACATACAGACTAAGAAAGTAAAGACTGTATGTCAAAGTCAAGAGCTCTACTATGAACTAGCAACTCCCTTGTGTAGTTCCAGATCTCAGTATAAATCTTGTCTTTGATTTCTCTAAACCATTCATCTTCTTAACTACACAGACCAAACTTAACAGATCTTCTAATGCAAGCCAGCAAACAGAAGAGGACCAGACAACCAGTGCTACTTAGTATCTAACATGAAATGAAGTATTTAAGAGATAATAACAAGGACTACCACTTACCTCTTGTAAAATCTTCTGTGCATCTTCTTGGGTTTCAAAAGTAATGAAGCCATACCTAAATAAAAATTACTGAAGCTAAGTCTCTGAAGTTCATATTTACATATATTGCATATTATCACTTCATATACAGTACAAGTCACATTACAAGGTAAACTAATGGGAAAAAATTCATCATGTATTTACAGTAACAACTATAATCTTAAATTAAGATCTGTCAGTCTACTTACTAATATATTTACGTACATGCTCACATATTACTGTTTCTATGCAGAAAATGAGTAGCCCATGTTGCAAACTACATAAAACTACTGTTCTTGTTACTCAGTGTTAAGTCTTTAGTTCCTTCATTTCTATTAAACAAAGATTCTGATCTGAAGGTCTTGCTTGTTACAGGTGCCCAAGATAAGACTTTTTTTAACTTCATAGCACAGCTTCCACTGTGAATGCTCCACACTTCCACAAGCACTATCCAGTATAATAAATTACCAGAAGATCCAGCAACGTGAATATTTATCTGTGAATTATTCTTGACGTGACTAGCATTCAACAGAGTTCTGTGGTGATCGAGAATGAAGTATTCTCATACTTCATGACACAGTATGTCTCCTTCACCATACCTCTTCTAATTACTGCAGCAACTCAGATGGGCTTTCTACACAGAACTCCTGCTGTACCAAAACCCCTCAATTCATTCACAGAGAAATCTAGGCCACTGAATATGGCACTGCCTGTGCAAAACTAAGTATATGATCTTACAATGAGAGTCTGTACCACGACGCATACATACAAAAAAAATAGTTGGGGTTTTTTAAAGTTACTTTCAATTTTCTGAATTTTGACAATTTTTTTTTTTTTTCAAATATTTTAGTATTTTTGTATGCATAATTTCTTAGGTTCACAGCTCTTTTCTTATGGCCATATTTCAGAAGATACCAAGAAGGCCTCTGTCATTCCAGCCAGCAGATCCATATTCTTTGTGAGTATTTCCACACTTACTTGAGTACAGAGGTACATTAAGTCTCTTACCAACTATACTTGCAAGTCTGTGGACTTTTCCTGTATTGCATTCTCTGAACAGATCTGAAACCATTTCTAAGTTGGAAAAAACCCAGGAACTATTTTCCTAGCTTGGGATCTTACCTACACAGACTTTTCATTCTACCTGGACAATAAACAAATAGACATAATCACACAAAATTTTAAGAAGCAGTGAAGCCTGTGCCTGGATTTCAGTAGAAATTCCAACACCATTGAAAGTAATTATTTTCCAACATATTTACTGTGAGACATGTGTTGGCAGTTACAACTGCATAATAACTGGATATTCTCGGGTTACTGTATTATATGGACACATGTACTGCAAGTTTCATATTTCTTGGAATTTAGTAAGAATGTAAGAGGCTCGGTGACTGATCTGGGACCAGGACCAAGTCCAACATGCCACGCAATGCTAAGACCTGCAGCTCAGTGTATAACTTGCTGACGTATGTCAAGCGCTGACAGCATTAAAGTTACAAGATTCAGACACCACAGGCTTACTGCTCAAAAGGCAGCTTCTGACCAAAGTGAACTTTACAGATATAAATTCTCATGTGTGTCCCTTTTTGTTTCAGTTCTCTTTTCACTCTTCCATGGCACTACAGTTCCCTACCTTATTTCCTTCATCATCCTTTGGGTTCTAGCAATAACTTTACTACCTAGTCTTCAATCTTTCTCCAGATTTGCTCTTTGGCATTTCTCTTATTGCTGACTTATCCCCTTTTCTGCAATCGTGATTCATTGCCAGATTTGTCCCCTATGTTCTTGTTCCAAAAATCTTCACATCAAATCTGTTATTGCCATGCACTCCTGCATAACCAAGTGTATCTCGCCTCTTCCTTCATTCTTAAGCTCCTTGACACAGTCTTTCAGCAGCCAAAATATATAACAACTAAATTACCTTTTCAGGATTATCTACTTAACTAGTTACTGTCATTAAAAAAAAACCAAAACCCTGAATGGACTATTGATTTTGTCCTAGTTGCACAAAGTTTCATCTTATAACAACATGACTACAGAGTTTACATTTATGCAAATTAAAGACATTTATATGCAGATTTTAAAGGGCAAGAACAGAATGTTTGCACACATAGAAAAACTGGGAACACCAATGACATGAAATTAATAATATGCCAAGCTATGAAAATAAAAAAAGAAAATTTACTATAGTTAGATTGCCATTTATATTTTTAATTCCCACAACATACTTATTCTACTATACCAACCCCTTTGATACTCCAGCTCTGTCATTTACTATCTTCACTTCTTTCACAGTGCCATACTGAGCAAAAAACTTCCTCAGATCACTTTCATTAGTCTAGTACAGTAAACCAAGAGGGGGGGAAAAAAAGAAGAAAGGTTAGTTTGCATAGTTATTCAATGAATATTTACCATAGGACTTTTAATGGATATATTTTGGATAAAGTTTTCTACAAACTAATTATAACCCTGGATATGAAAAGAATCTGCATGTATGAGCTTCACAGCTCCTGTTTAGTTACTGCATTTTCATATTCAGCAATAATGCTAGAAAGCCACTAATGTATTAAAACTCCTCTTTTATTTGTTTTATGTAACAACCATCCTTTTACAGGTAAGACCATTGAAGCAGGTTTACTAGATCTGAATTTTAGTTTCTGTAAATTATGTACTAGAACACTGTTTACAATATGAAACACCACTGCAATGGTTTCAAACTTCAAAACAGCAGAGTATGTAGGCTTCCATAAAGGACAGGCATACGTCACATATGAAAACAAACCCTACTAAATCACAGTGACATAACAGTAAAATCCATCCAATATACAACAATACCTCTGTTCTGAAGTATAGTTAATGTAAGACTCTGCAAATACATATAGGCACACCATAGGAACCCCCCATTATACATTAAGAAAAGGTCCTTTTAGTGGAGAACAGTATGAATCCACTTGGAAGAAATCATTCCCTTCTGAGTATGCATGGAGTAAGACAAATTCCTATGATAAAGGCACACCTAAGCTATGTGAACACTTGCCTACCTGCTATGAAACCATTTTCTTTTACAATGTAAGCATATATCAAATATGGTGCCCTAAAACCAACATTTTAGATTTTGAAGTTTTGTTCTCCACAGTCCTTAGTTCATACTATGACTAATGCTGGAACAAGTATGCCTATATGCATGGATCTCTGTATGCTTCAAGCAATTTCCATATTCATCTACACTTTCCATTATTTTAAGGAAGTATATCAGAAGTACTATTTTACTGCTAAGTGAATGACTTTCATTGTTTTTAACTATAGGTATACAATTTAGTAAATCCTCTGTCCTACACATCAAAGGCTTAGTCTGCTTCATCCAAGTTTGAGAAGCAAAAGGAACTTAAAAGAAACAAAAAACAAATTTAAACAGCTTTCATAACTGGAAAGAACATGAAGTTTTTTTCTCTTAAATAATTTTACCCTCAAGACACATTTTACAAACATAAATAATGCAGCTTGCTTGCTACAACGTCTAAATTCAGCAGAGAGCAATGATGGTAGAAGACTGCTTTATCTCCCTCACTAATCCAAGTAATCAGGCGTCAAAACACTAGAAAATATTCAGTTGCTCTAGAAGTGTAAGGAATGACAACAGGTACAAGTGCACTGAATAGGCATGAAACACTTCAATGTTTTATTAAAGCTCAGCAATTGTGCCCTCCCCTTGGAAACTGCCTGCACTGGTTCTTAGGCAACTACCCACCACCAACAGGTTAAAAAAATACTGACTGGAGAGGAGAATTTCTCTTGATTAGATTATCACACCTTGCACACAAACAGAAGCGTGAAAGCCTGTCTACATAAGAAAACAGATTCAGCCAAGCAACTGATAGTTTATATAAAATAATTCTACAGCATATGCTAAACTGTTTGTATGTTCTGGAGTAAAGAAAAGTACATACAAAGTACAAAAGACTTGTAGTGAAGATTTTCCTTTCCATTTAAATTTTCTCCAATTAACATCAAAACATGTCTGCTTAGAAATGAAAGGTCTATAGATAAAAAATTCCCACTTCTAGAAGATTGCTTCTTTTAAGCTCCATAGGCTACTTTAGCTCAGCTGTTTCACAAAGCTGAGAAAAAGAACTTAGGACAAAACAGCTGAAGGCTAAAATACACCAAGAAACAACCAAAGAACCCTAAGATTGATCAGTGTTGAAAGCATCATTTGGTACCTCAAGGACATGAGGGATGGCTACACAAGACTATAAACTTGGAAAGCCAAAGGTTTATCTGCAGAACAACATGAAAATGTACCCAACTAACTTCTCTTACTGAATTGTTTCTCTAAATTTAAGAGGCCAGATGTTTCCTCTTACAAGTAGGAATAACTGCTACGGTGAAAGATTAAGTGGAAGTGGCTGGCAAAATGATAAAAAAGCTTGCTGGAAAGCAAATAATTTCTTGTGAAGTGTCTCCCTTTTTCACAAAAATAAATAAATAGCTTTTTTACCCTGCCCCAGCTAACTTTAGTAAGACCTTTGGAGTAAAAAACCAACAACACAACGCTTTTTTTTACCATAAGATCTGCAATAAAAAACAATCCAAGACTGATATATATATTTGAACAGAAATTTAAGACTCTACTTGATATCAAGAGTGATAGTAAATGGCAGAGTAGCTAAAACATCTACAGAGGTTTCATCCTTTTTATTTCCTCTGCCAACAAAACCCATCTTCTCTATGCTTACAGATACAAACACACAATTCCATTCCTGTTGTTCAAATGAAGATTCATAACAGATTTTGACCTATCAGCGACTGAACACTAAGTCAGACTCTTCAAAATGAAGAATAAATATGACAATTAACAAGAATATTGATATTCTATCCAGAACATTGTGTTTTAACCTTTGAAATTGGAGTGAAGAAAGAACAGAGCGAGACAGGTCTTTTTACAGCTCTAGTAACTTGCTTACTATTAATGCAAAAAGCTACTGTGCCTCTTTGCTAAAGCCCAAATATACTGAAGACCTCATACAACAACTCTTGAATGATGAATGCCAAATGAGCCAGAAGATCCTGGAATTTCTTTCATTTATTATGCAAAATAGTCTGAGTAAATTATCATCTGAGTCAGCTCAAAAGGTCCTCAGCCTAGGAGGATTATTAAGGCAGTGAAGATACTCTTGATGAGAATAAAAACAGCTAGGCAGACCAAAAATGTATTGCAAAAGTCAATTACTTAACTCATTATCTAAAGCAGTAAGAAAGAAAAAGTGAGAGCAGATAGTATAAAGGTCTGTTGTGTGTCTTGTCACAAATGTTAAAAGCAACTAAACAATATCAGAATGGCTCAATATTCACAACTATTTGAGATTTTTAGGGCATCTGCAAAGGCACAAGCACTCTAAGAATTAAGACTAGTACTGCAAATAGTCCAAAGAAGCTTTAATATTTATTTTAAAATAAACACTTCCTTTTCAGAAAACTACTATGCTGAGAAATACACACATTGTAGCTCCTTCTTCATAGGAACTGGAAGAAAAGCACTATGGGCACTGAAGCTACTCGCATTTGGTCTGTTTGCAATCTATAGCATTGCTTTTACAGTTTATTAAATTACACTAAGTGTTATACATGACAAAAAACTTCTACATACTTTTCTGCCCATAAGCTCTGCTGATCACAAAAGCCATCTTCTTTGAAGAGATAAAATTCTGAAGAACAAGCACATCAAAAGCTTCTAGCAGCCAGCTGTACAACTTCACAGTACAGTTCTATAAATCAATGCTTAAAGCTTTATTCCTTACAGTAGATTTGAACATTATAGTGAGGGGTACTTACCACCTAAAGAAACACACACGATAATGTCTCACATTTTTTCCTATTCATTCTTACAGGGTTATAAATTATCATTTAGTACTAAAACCAGGAAAAAAATACCTTAAAATCAATTCCTCCTACAAAGATGCGATTTGGAGTAACTGTTCCAAATCCTGGAGCACTGCTCAGATTATTTAATGCCACCGGTGACACAGTGTTGGGAGATGAAGGCAAAGATTCTGTTTGCGTCTGATTTGTGGTCTGCTGATTGAAAGAAAATATTTTCAATATTTTACATGTTACAAGCTATTAAATTAAAAAATTCTCAACACTTTCATTGGAAAACCTTTTCAGAACAAACTAATGTTGCTTTACATAGTCAATCCTAACTGTGAGATGAGAGCTGTAAAGCAGACATGTAGAATTGTCACTAACTTGGCTAACAGGAATTGCAGTAGAGGCTTCAGGGCAATTTTTGCTGCGGTGTTTTTGTTTGTTTGTTTTCCCTGACAAGCAAAGTTTACTAAAACCAGTCTTGAGCTACAGTGCCCTGACAGTATCACTAAGGAAGCAGTCCAAAGTGAAAGACAAGCAGCCTCTTCAGACAGCCATTAACAAGACTAATAGTTGGGAGAGTAGTGAAAACTAGAAGTAGTTTCTTTGAAAGGACACCAAGAAAAATGCATTTTTTTATCATTGTGTAACCCTTAAAATTCGTAGTGAGGACCAACAAAACACATGCAACCATATTTTAAAAATAAAAAGCTACTGCATCTAGTACAAAGTTCTTTCACTTCTTGTGGCATCCATCTTTCAGCCTCTCAAAAACTAAAGCAGAAAATGAAGTGCTCTTAAACAGTTCTCCTCACAGAATCCTCCTCTCATTTATACTGTCCCTTTTACTTGCCGATTTGGCCTCTCACTTATGCACAGCACAGTATTTTGTCCACACTGACAGCATTTTCTTATCTCTGCCTTTAAGCATTCCCGGATAAAAACAAACCACTTATCTTTGGGAGAACACACAAAAAATAAAGGCTGAAAGTTAAAGTGCAGTGAGAAACAGAAGACCAATAATGAGGAAGAACATTAGGAAAAAAAGTTATCTTTTTGTTTGCCCCACAAGCCCTTCTAGGATTATTCAATATTTCCTTAGCTACCTGAGCATTACTCCCCTTAATCCCGAGTAATGGGTTAATGCCATTGTTTTGGATACCTTAAAGACAATAAATCCAGCTTAGTCCACACACTTTTAGTTTTAGGTAAGACAAAAATCCTTTCCAAGTTTACTGAAACATACACATTTGGGGCAGAGAAAAAACTCAAGTCTTTAGCCTGATCTATTCAGGAGAAAATATGCATTTCTCCTACTGGGAATACTACCCTAGAATTTTCTAACAAAAAAAACCCCAACCAACCCCCCCACACTTAACATGCAAGGTTACCCTAGAATTTTCTAACCAAAAAAAAAACCCAACCAACCAACCAACCCCCCCACACTTAACATGCAAGGAAAAATCATCATCACTACAGTCCCAAAGGCTTTAGGAGGAGGAATGTTTCCCACTGAGAAGAACTTTCGAAGGATGATGAAACAGGTCACTTTCTCAATCTCTCACACCAATACAATATACTACTTGGATCATCACCTGCAAATTGTGTACAGCACTAAAAAATGCTAAAATAGCATTTAACTATAAAGTAACAATTAACAGCTGACACCACCGCCAAAATGTGTTTCTTACCTCAAAGATCTCAAATTTCATCTTCTCCATACAGGTTTTAAGAGTTGCAAGTCTTATTAGAGAAAACCCCAAAAACTAACACCCAAAAACCCTCCCACCCCCCAAAAAAACCCAAACCAACCAACCAAACCCCAAACGAAAGGACTGAGGAATTAAAACACTTAACTTGTGAGCTCCCAATACAGAAAACCTCAATGAATTTTTAAAACATTAAAAACTGTATTCTGATAACTACCTCAAACAGGTTCCTCCCTTTAATGTCAGTGTAGCAGTAGGAAAAAAGCATTAAAAACAAAATCAATGCACTAACAGCATGTCACTTGCCTAATAATTTGTGCTTCTACAGGTTTTTAAACTCACTTTTTTCCCCACCCCAAACAGTATAGATATGTATATCCATCAGCATTTTTATCGGTTATTTAGCTTGTCTGACAACTGCTCTTTACTAGAACCGGTAACTTTCCATTTTTATGTTGAACACATCCACAGTCAGGTAACCCAACACGACAAAGGCCTGGTGATGGATACCACCTTGCTCCCTAAACAAGGCTTTTGTTACAGTCCGCATGCTACACCGTCAGGAATCAGCCCCCACCTCTCCCGGGCACCGGGTATCCCCGGGGCAAGGGGAGCGGATCGCCAGAACCCGCAGCCACCCCAGAGAAAATGGCGGCGTCCCGAAGGGGG
>NW_010301485.1:0-12072 GCF_000700745.2 Antrostomus carolinensis
TATAAACGTTGATAAGGTCCCCTCTCAGTCTCCTCTAGGCTAAATGGACCCAGCTCTCTGTCTTTCCTCGTAGCCCTCCGCTGGACTTTTCATTAGTTCCTGGTCTCTCTTGAACTGGGGAGCCCAGAACTGGACACAATACTCCAGATGTGGCCTCACCAGGGCAGAGTAGAGGGGGAGGGAGGAGAACCTCTCTCGACCTCCTGGCCATGGTCTTTTTAATGCACCCCAGGAGACCATTGGCCTTCTTGGCCATGAGGGCACACTGCTGGCTCATGGTCAACTGCTCATCCACCAGCACTGCCAGCTCCTTCTCTGCAGGGCTGCTTTACAGCAGATCAACCCCCAACCTGTGCTGGTGCCTGGGGTTGTTCCTCCCCAGGTGCAGGACCCTACACTTGTCCTTATTGAACTTCATCAGCTTCCTCTGGGCTCAACTCTCCAGCCTGTCCAGATCTCGCTGGATGGCAGCACAGCCTTCTGGTGTGCCAGCCACTCCTCCCAGTTTAGTGTCATCAGCAAACTTTAAGCATGTACCTTTACCTGGAGGGGTGCAAGAGGATCCACCGTAGCCACACATACCCTGGAGATGGTTGGCCTTCTGGTTCCTGTCATGGGAGGCAGCTAAGGAACTTACGGCGCTGCTCTGGTCGGCCTGGCTTTTTCCCCCGTTGTACCATATAAAGAGCTCCGGTGCACTCTCATGGTTAGCTTGCAGTAAGAACCAGGCTGTGTAGGAAGAGCTTTCCATGGAGTCTTCTTGTGCATCCAGTGGATTCTGGTGCTGTGGATGCTGAGGGCTTCTTTTAGAAAATTCTAGAATCCCGGTGAATATTACAGTTGAGTATATACATGTTCCAGTGTTTGGGCCTGCTGACTTGGCTTTACTTGTGCTGAAGTTAACAGCCATGCTTCTGCCTTCTACACTACAGCAGAGTCAAGTTCTGCATCAGGCTCATGCCACCCCCCTAACCCAGGCTGCATTTGTTTCCTGCTGCCTGTACCTGCTTCATATGGATTATGCCCAACGAGATGTTACTGGCTCTGCATCTGCTATGAGGACACGTACGTAGGCAATAAGCAGAGGAGCACAGCAAGTAGTAATTAACAGAAAAGCAGTTCTGGGCTTTTTCTTCCACTAAAAGGTTTTTGTTGGTGATAAATGTCTACAGCATCTTTTTGTGGTTTTGGCAGAAGATTTTTTTTTTCTACCCCCCAAAGTTTTTGGCAGTTTGTGGGATGCATGTTTGGGGATTTCTTTCCTTTTTTTACCTTTTTACTCCTGTTTTACAGTGTTCTATGGAGATGGTTCCCATTACTCTGGCAAGTTGCTCGTAGGGTTATTTTTTAGTAAGGTAAGGGATTTTGTTGGGGGAAGTTTTTTGTTTTTCAGTAGGTGGGGAGTCCCAAGTTCTGAGCAACTTGAAAGCTGAGAAACTTTATGTAAATTGATGTTGTACTGAAAGTAATACATGCTTATGGAAAATTTCAATATTTATCAACAGAGAAGAGTTTCACTGAAAGAGCCACATTTCTGTATGCTTCTGCACCTCCCAGTTGTAATGAACGATAAGCAAAGGGAAGGGAAACATCTTTCTCTTTTACAACTGTAAGAGTTGCTGGGTATGTAACAAAGAGACAGGCACCTATCTGCTGCTTCTTCTGTCATGTGGAACAGTGTGGCGTGTTCTTTCATTTGACAATAGGAATCCAAACATGGATAAACTTGGCTGGTTGAGTTTGGATGAAAAGTCTGTGAATATCACAGAAATTTTTTGTTTGGAAATCGTAAGGAGAATCTGGATCAGCAAGATCATATGTAACGTTGTTTTGTTGCTCCGCTTCTCACGTCTTTCTCTTTTTTTTTTTTTTTTCCCTTATTTTTCTTTTTTTTTTCCTTTTTTCGTTAAAGGAATCCATTTATCCCCTCAGGAATTTCACAGAGAAGTAGAACAGTATTTATCTCAGGCCAGTCAAGGACAAAGTGATACCATCTTGCTGGACTGTAGGAACTTCTATGAAAGTAAAATAGTAAGTGTCATTTGCCTGCTTCTTGCAGTGTGTTACAGGTGCTGGGGGGAAGTGTTTCACATTGTGAGCGTGTAACCTTATTGGAACAAGAGATTCTATATTCCATATTGACCTTAATGCATACAAACTTCAGTTTAGTAATGAATATTAGACATAAGCAGCAGAGGACCTGCTTAGCAACTCAGCATGGACCTGCCTGGCTCAGTATACTTACACAGGTTGGGCAGGAAGAAGACAAAGTGGTCCCTACAACATTAGCGGTGAATACCACGTAGTTTGAAGTAAAAATAGTTTAAAGTAAAAGTAGGATAAATTGTAAGAGTGTTTTCCAGCATTTTTGCCTTGTTCTATTATGTCAAACAGAATAGGGGCATCCTGCTGTCACACCCAGCAACCCTTCTACACTGTTGCGGCTTGTCTTCTCTCCGACAGTTCTGTTCTGCTTAGCTCCCTCTGCTGGGATGACAAGACATGCTGTGTCCAGAATTCTCTTACAGATTTTAATAAGTATTTTGATGCATAATTGCAGCTGAGGAACTGCCTAAAGCAGCTGCAGTGAGCTGTCTTCTGGCCCAAAGGTTTGTTACTTCCTCTAGTTTGAGTCACGGGCCTTGCTGTGTAAGGCTGCTTGTAACCAGTCACATGGCCATCTGTTGTTACTGCAGGGACATTTCCAGGGCTGTCTGGCTCCAGATATCAGGAAGTTCAGCTATTTTCCCAGCTACGTAGATGAAAACCTGGAGCTTTTTAAAGACAAACGTGTCCTGATGTACTGCACAGGAGGGATTCGTTGTGAAAGAGGCTCTGCTTACCTACGGAGCAAGGTGAGATGTCTTTCTGGGGGCACAAGTGTCGGGGACTGGAGACTGCTTTAAAGGCAGCTGTCTTGTCTTTTGCTGGTAAATTCCTACTGAGCACAGACTGCTCAGTGAACAGCTGGGGAGATAAATGTCTCTGACGCACGCTTGCCTCATGCTGTCTGTTAAGGACGTGGGTAGTTTAATGCAGCTCAGGATGATCTGCATGGACTAGTCACAGCAGTGATTAATCTGTGAAAATAATTATAGAACCCATTTGCTGAGAAGAGATATTTGTAAGTCTGCCCTGCCGATTGTAGCAGTGTTTTAGGAGGGCTTGAGAGCATTCTGCAGTGTTTCCTCAAGCTCTGTCTGTGTTATGCTCGCTCTGTGATCATAAGTGCACAGCTTGAGCATCTCACAGCGGTGAAAACCAGGCAGTCAGTGCGTTTCCAGTGTTGTGGGATTAAATCTGGCACACGGCATTATTCTAATTGTGCTTTCCATCCCACTCTTCTGGATCCTTCCCTCAAGGAGCAAGGGAACAGCATAAATACGTGTGCTCCAGATATTTAAACCTTTATTTTTTTTCTCTGCTGCACTAGTGTGAACCCTGAGAAATTCTGCTCCTGCTAACAGCTCGCTACATAGAATAAGCAGCAGCTCACAGAGGTTCAAAAGCATTTGATCTGTGATGCAGCAAACCTCCCTCAGCTGAGGAGGTTACCAGCCTTTTTTTGACTGTAACATTAAATGCACATTTGGGTTCATGTCAACAAGCCAGCATTGTGGAGCTGCCCCTTAATCCCTGGTGGCGCTGCCTAGAGTTGTGGGTGCACGTGGTGCCATCTGATGGTCACTGAGAAGCTGCTGCTTTTCAGTGACCCCTGGCATTTTACATTTGCTTTGGGAACTCTGGCATCCCACCACTGCTGCTGTCTCCTTCAGCTTTTCTGCTAATATGCTTTAAACAGGCAGTGTGCAGAGAGGTCTACCAGCTAAAAGGTGGAATTCACAAGTACCTGGAAGAGTTTCCAGATGGATTCTACAGGGGGAAGCTGTTTGTATTTGATGATCGTTATGCCATTTGTTCCAATGAAGATATCGTCTCAGGTAGGACTAGATAATTTAAGTGCAGAAGGCTGGCAAGCTATTGTAATCATGTGCAGGGTAAGGGCAGCCAAACTGGTCTGTGTAGTTCTTCCTCATGCTTGCTTTGATCTTTTAGTGCTGTCACTTTTCATGATAATCAGCTCTACGGCTTTAACCATAAATGAAAGAAAAGGGGGTCAATAAGCAGAGTTCCCTGAAACTGAAGCAGTAAAAGGAAGCTCCCCTGCAGCTGCTGTTATATGAGCTGTCTGCAGCTATGGAGACGTGTGTCAAGCACTGCTGGTGTCATTACCCACTTGTTGCCCGCAGTGCTGATCTGGTTGGCCAAGTCACCCAAGCATTAAACAGTTCTGCTGCTGTTAGCTGTTCTCTGCTCCAGTCATCTCAGAGAACATCAGCACAGACTGCCAGGCACTGGGAGAGTGGTGGCACTAAGCTTTACAGCACATGGTTATTTTCATGCCTTAAAAGTTTCTGTAGCCTGTAGAATTTCAGTGACCTCTAGTTGAAGGTGTTAAAAACGTTGCCTACTGGCTGAAGTAGCTCTTCAGGTATTGCAAATGAAATACCTGTTTTCTTCTTGTCTCTAGTGCTTTTTAGGAAACAGTGCTGGGTTTTTTTGTCTGGGTAACTTTTTGAGCGTAACCTCCCATTCCTCCTCTGCAGTCACTGTGTACATCTTGAGAGTGCCTGGCTTGATGTAGAAACAGAATACATTCTGGATACATCACAGCCATCCCTACAGAAGTTTCAAGGGGAAGTGTTGGGGTAGGCGCTTTCTTTATTGTACAGCTAAACTGTGCTGTAGCTTTCAGTTAAAGGGTTAAAACCTGTCTGATGTTATGGAAGGACTCTACCAGGACTGCAAATAACACCCTATCTGCACAAGCCATTGCTGTTGGGTGAAAGGAAGTCCCATGGCACCCCCTTCCCCAGCAGGCAGTGTTCCTGTGTGCTGGCTTAATTACTACCAGCATATCTTTCTTCTCTTGGCAGCAAGAATCCTTAAATCTGTCTAATCAGAATGAGAGGAAGCACTAGTGAGCACTTTTTCCTGAGAGACAATAGCTCTCCTAAGTTTTAACATCAAAATAAGAAGTTCAAAAATTAACTAGTTTCTCGAAGATCAAGCTAAAGCAAGAATTAAAAACCCAGAAGACAATAGTGACTTAAATGAGAGACTGCAGCCCCCTGGTGCCACAGAGAACCCTCTGCAGGGGGGACAGATGGGGCAACATGGGTGTTAACTTTTTATTTTCCTCCTCCCTCCAGCATGCAGATACTGTGGGACACTGTGGGACCAGTATAAACTTTGTTCCAGCCAGCACTGCCGGCAGCTTGTCCTGACATGTCCAAGTTGTTGCAACAAAGGTCTTACAGCTTGCTGTCCTGTTTGTCAAGAGAAGGAGCTCAAGGTGACTTCACCGGCTTCAGGACAGACACTTAAGGAGGAATGTGAATGTACAAGGAGACGGCCAAGGGTACCTATTGAACATGTCTTGCAAAGGACGCTGGATGCAGGAGAAGATTAAGTTGTTTCATTAGCTTATCTGACACGTGCTAATGCGAAGGGCTTTGTAACCAGATCCCTGTCTGTTATCCAGTTAGGTTTGGAAAGAATGAAAATACGTTGGCTTGCAAAGTCTTGTTCATATGCTGCCTTTAAGCCTAGAGTATGCCCTTGAAAAACATCCATTACTTGACTGTAAATGACCAGAGTGCCCAACCCATCACCAGCACTACAGGATTCCTCTCCCTGAGCACAGTCTTGTAGTGTGGCCTCTACCATGGGGATTTTGGAGCAGTGTATGTGCAATGGGACGCAGCTGCTCACAATTCAAAAGAAACTGAAGGGATGTAAGAACAATTCCATTCTTTTCCTCCTGCATGGAGGTGGATCTGTCCGACCTTTCCACTGATCACGCATTTGCTTCAAAAGCTCGTGCTAGGGTGTGAAAACAGCAGATGTGTCAGTTGGGTGTTGGTATGTGACAGGATTATAGCTGAAGATCTTTTCCACGTACACGCTGCCGTATTGCCTGCATCTCTTGCTTCATCCCAGTGAGAAGCAAGGGCTGGTTACCTGAAAGTCACTGACTTGACTCCTGTGTAAAACTGGCTGAAGGCAGCGTAAGGACCCCGCTTGTCACTGCAGCAAAGGTCCACAGATATTGTCTGCCCAGCCATACTTCTTATATGTGACCTGTAGGATGAAGAGCAAAAGTAATCCTTATTCCAGTGCTCCATCTCCCTGGGAACTGTTGCTTCCATCAGCTTGTCAGTACACGAAGTACCCAGGGCTCAGCTCTGCTTGCACTAGAAAGAAAAACAACAGCTCAAAGCATGTTGAAACTCAGACACACAGAGACCATCAAAGTACCAGCATTATGGCACTGGAAGTGATGCTGACACAGGTGCATAAATGTCAGCAGCAGCTGTAAGGGGATTGCAGGGTCCTTCATCCAAGTTAAATAATTCAAGATTTGGGGATCATTTGTGCTTTGTAAACATGGGTTAGGTTTTTCAAGAAGCTGTGAGATGTTTGTGATTTGCAGCTCCTATTAGTGGAGAAATTGCCTTTGAATTTGAAGGGATCCACAACATATTAACTCAAAATACTTTTTTGCCTGCTATTTTGTGTGCCTGGTGCTGTAGAATGTACAGAAAGGTTTTATTAATGGTGCAGAAGATGTGTCTTGACTAAAAAATGTCTTTGAAACTTACTGTCATTCTTGGTACTAAGTAGTAGTTAGTCATTAGGAAATCAAAATCACTTACTGGTTTGTTGGGGTTTTTTGCTGGCAACTGCTTTTAAAAGCAAGAAAATGGTTTACTCAGGTTTCTGCAGTTGCTTAGTGACAGTTAGGGCAATGTTATTTTCATATAGATTTTAACTTTCTCCCACAGTGCTATGAATTCAGCAGGGCCTCATTGTTGGCTTGACTAGCAACTTAAAGACATGGGCATTGGTTCCATTAAAGCCATGGCAAGCACAGCTTCTTACTTCCAGTATTGCTACCGTGAAATCAATGGTTGAGCAACTGTCTTTATGACTCTTCCTCTGAATACTTTGAAAACTTTGGAACTTAGGAATGTCTCCTTTGAAAATATTTCTAGGATGGTATTTAATAGTAAATCTGTGCGTGATCCATACAGGAGAAGGAACTGGAAAATTCCCATCAGTAGACATCTTCAGCAGAGGTCTCAGCAGTACCCCTGGTCCCCTGGCATCTTGCCTTCAAGCTTTGCTGGCCAGTTAACCTCTGTGCTTTTGAGGACTGGAATACTTGTGGAAAAACATGCAAGCTCTACTTGCAGGCCTGGTCTAGAACACTTGATGGGAGTGTCCTAACTTGCATATCATACTCTCTCTTTTCTTCCTGTATTAGGCTAAAAAGAACACAGTTTTATAACTCAGTCTATCACCAAGTCTGGAACAGTGTACCCTGTTTGGAAGGCTGTTTCTATATAATTTATCAGTACAGAATGGCAGCAACTATATTTTATATGTAAACTTCTGTAACTCCTATGACGATAAATAACCTTTAGTGCTTCCATCATAATTTTTCAAGTACTGCACACGTACACTTCACCTGTTATGCTGGAGGTGCTTAATTCTGCAGAGGTAAATGCTGAAACCTAGCTAGCTGTCTGCCATGTGGTAGACATGGCTACAAGGTACAATTCTGAGAGCTCCTGGCAGCTGGAGATTCTACCTCAAAGGCAGAGGGGAGCCGTGGGGCCTCTTCTGGTCCTTGCTGCAGTAAGGTAAGGGAGGAGAAGGGTTTGAGATGTACAACTGTAGGCCCATAAAGCCAGATTCCCTCTGCTGCAGAGAGGATTGAGGGGGGTAAGAGACATCCTTAGCCTCCCTCTTGCAAGTTAGCCCATGTGCAACTTCTGGATTAATTTTGTCAGATTAATACAAATAAGGACTTGCCATGTGAAATGCAGTGTGGTGGGATCCATGCACCTCAGTGCTAATGCCCGAGAAGGCACATTAGCTCCAGGCAAAGTGAGAGTTAAGCAGGATTGGCTGTGACTGACAGATGCTGCATTCAGCAGATTGCTTTTTCCCCTCTTCCTGGAAAGCTCCTGGGACAAACAGTAATCCATTTGCTCCTAAATATCACCATTTTGTAGCTCCATCACTGCACAGCTTGATGCCTTTCACCACAAAGCCTAATGCCTCTCAGCACAGCCTCTCCCTGTTCCTCTCCACTCTCACATGCATCTAAGTGTCTCTGTAAGGATCAGATGAGGAACCTGGAGTGATCCTGCAAGCTTAATATACATTTGGGCTGCATGGTAAATTTGGATGTTGCTATAGTGAAACACAGAACAAGGTCCTTGCTTGCTTTTTTTTTTTTTTAAGGGCTATTTTTTCTTTCATTCAGGAAAAAATGCTGTTGTAGTATCCATGGCAGTGCTCCCTGCTCTGCAGATGCATCTCCTTGCATGTCTGGGTTTCTTAGCATGATCAGGATTTCCCAGGATAAGATGCATTTATGTTCTTCTGAAGCCAGTGGAAGAGCCCATAAGATGCATATCTGAGTAGATGGCTCAGCTGAAACTATGTGGCTCTGGTTTGATGGTTTAGTTGATTGTTTTGAAGTCTTTGCAGTGCATATTGAAGAAGAAGGCTGTCTGCAAGTTTTTGTTTGTTTGTTTGTGGTTTTTTTGCTTTTTTAAAATTATGTTTTCAAGTATTTTTCTTCTTTATTCTTTTAATTTTGTGGTACAGAATTTGCAGGGTGGAGGGAAAAAGCTATAGTGAAGCATTTTATTTGACACCAGTGGTGCATTTTTTACGATTTGAAAAGCAATAAACGTTTCCCATATTGCTGGAAATTCAGTCTTTCTCTGCTTCACTGGTCAGAGCTAAATCCTGTGTGGTATTTGTGCACAAACTCTGAAGAAATCTGTGGGACTTTTCCTGGAATATGTGTAACAGGCTGCAAAACTTCGCTCTTAACAGATGTGTACAGACAGATTTCTAGCAAGTAAGAACATTTTCTAGGATACTTTGTCATCAGATCAAGAATAAGGCTTCAGTATGGCAACACTTCTACCAGGAGACTCTTCCTACCGAGCAGGACCTTACCCACATTCATAGTGTGAGTTTTGGATGGGATAGTACTGGGTACAGTCCACTGCATATCTGGGAGCTACATGAGCCTGTGGGGAGTTCCCTCCCGCCTTGATGATGGGTGGGAGACTGTGACAAAAAAACTGTCAGACTACATGCAGTGTAATTTCTGAGTTGGGGTATTTAACTTAAAAGCTTTTCTAGGATTTATTGTTGCATTTATGCAGAGATGAGGGATGGCAGTAAAAGAAACAATCCCTAGCAGAAAAAAATTTAATTGATGGAGGTGATCATCTAGACAAGACAGTGAAGAGAGAGAATCTGTCTTGTTTCCAGTGAGTATCTGGACACACGCTTTCAACGTGAGGAAACTGAAGGGACTGGGCATTAGAAGAGAGGACTCTGGTTTGCTGATTAGTTTGGCCGTCTCTGTGGGGTTAGGATGTGCATCACACCGCTGAAGCTGACTGTTTTCTTCATACATGCATAAGGGAGAGGGGTATTAACCCCTCCTAAACCACTCAATTTTTGAGAGTCTGTTTTATAACTGGTGGCCTTAAGTTCCATTTAATCAGGGGACTGGAGAGCAATGTTTTCTAAGAAACACAGGGATGCATTTGGAACAGCATTGCCAACTTAACTGACTCAGCAAATGTCAGTAAGAAATTGTAATTCACAATTCTTGAAGCTAGCCATGTTTCCAGGTAGTAGAAGTGCTTGTTAAAACTAGTTGCTCCTCTGTAGTTACTTGAGATCAATTTGGAAAAAAAACCCAACAATAAAATATTTTTTTAATACTTCTATAATTTGTGTGGAACAGTTGTATCTTTCACTCACGCATACCACGTCCCAATTGTATGAAACACCGTGCAGGAAGTTTATAGAAAAATTAGGCCTCAGGTTAATTAAGAGTCACTTTTACACTGGGATGTACTCTAAACTGAGATTGCATAAAACTGGCAGGTTGTTACTGGCTTGAATAGTTTCCAGCTCTACAGAAAACATCAACACTCCTACCGGATAAACTCTTCAACTATGTCCACTACTTAACTTAAACTGTTAGTGCATAAAACAGAACTGAGGCACCACAAATACTCTGTCAAGGCACTTATTGCCTTTAGATTTCCACAGTGTATGACAGATCACGGGGAGCAGTCTCTGTAGCCAGGAACTACACTCCAGTTCTGCACTTGGGAAAAATAGGCCCATTCAACTCTGCGAGTCTTCTCTTCCTCACTAAAAAAGAAGAGAAAGAGGAGTCAGCAAGGGCAAAGGGAAGATGTGGATGGCAAGCCTGGCTTACCATCTCCTTGCTGTGGAGAGATGTACTTTCTGCAGGAAAGAAACAGCACAGCATCAGCTTCTGAATTCCTGCTTTAAGCAGCAGGCACAGCCTTGCACAGTGTAAAAATCAAGGAAGCTCAGATGAGGTTTCTGTCCCTATGAATTTTTAAGGCCAGAAGCTACTTTCAGCCATACCTGCCTTATTCTACAGTCAATTCTATTTCACATGGTTTGTCTGTGTAATCTGACTTTGGCCAAAGCATCACCTGATGCCAACTGATGTAGAGACAGCAGGAGATGGATGCCATGTTTTTCCCTGTGCCAGTTTTTATAAATGGCCATTTCCAATTAAGAAAAAAAAAAAAAAGTTTCATTTCTTAATCTTAAGCCTCCAGCACTGTGATCATAGTTAACATGGTCAAAGCAGTCTCATATCTTAAAAGTTGATTTGCAGCTTTGACAGCTACACTGATCCCTTTTCAAGAAATGTGTGTGAGGGAAAAAAGGAAAAAAAAAGGTATAAAGAGGATGCAGAATTTAGCTCACAAGAATTAATGAAAAAGCCTTTGTAGCAGGTTCATACAGAACATCTTAGAGAACAGAAGCTACAGGACCAAAACCAAGTTCTGGTAGCACCAGGTAATGGCAGGGCAGAGCACTGGAGTGGAGCACAAGCAGAGAGCTATTGGTGACAGGGAGGAAAATAAAGTTTTTTATACTTAGATATTGTCCAGGTGTAGAGCTGAGATGCTACTGCCAGAGACCATCACACTGATGACTACAAGCTGCAAACAAGAACCAAATCAGGTAAAAATGCAGATCTTAATGACCAAAAAAGGCAAAATGCACTATTGTTACATGAAAGGCAAAGTTGTGAATTCCTCCCCTTACAGCAGGAACAATTAAAACATTAGATCCAATCTTCCAGCTGCTTCACTACTTTGAATGCCAGGTGCTGCAGGGTCATTAAAAACCCTGCTCTGTTCCAAAGGACAGACAATAGCAAGCCTCTCCTGGTGCAGCTCCCTAGTGACCAGAAATGCAGCGGCAGGCAGAATTCGCAGTGACCTGTAGTACTGAATATTCTGTGTGGTCACTGAAGAACTGGCATGTAGCTCTATGTTTGGCCCTGCTTCCTAGGAGCATGGTACTTACTGGCTGAAGCAAGACTGATTTTTTTGATATTATTTTTTAATTTTTAAAACACAACATATTTACCTGTCTCAATGTCTAAATACGGCAGCCCCTTAAAGCTGTTTTTCTGTGCCGTTTAAACCTGAAGTTGATTCATGAAGGGACACAAGACCCTGTCTGTAGCGAACCATATGCAGATTAAATTACCTGGTTCCAGTTTTCCACCATTTCTTCATGGCTGGCATTTAGACACTGGGTCTTTTCTCAGACCTTGCCTGTTACCCCTGGCTTTCTAGCTGTGCCTGACAGAACCCAGCAGTGCTAGTGGTGGTGGTGGTTGGGGGGGGGATGTCCCTGGGGGTCTCCAGCCCACCCTCCCGCTTGCAGCAGGGCTCTGCTGAGCACTGGGTCAGGACAGCCGCTGGCTCTGTCCCTCTGAGTCCTGCAAACCCCCACCCTCCCAGGGAAGGAGTTCTCCCTCATGTGCGAACAGGACAATCTCCACACTTTTGCTTATTTCTCCCGGAACAGCTGCCGAGGAGCTTGGCACCGCCACCTTTGTCACCCCCCTGCCCGCGCAGGCAGGAGCCGTTGTGTACAGCATGGCTGGGACCTGGGCTGCGG
>NW_010301485.1:12127-22497 GCF_000700745.2 Antrostomus carolinensis
ACCTGGGCTGCGTTCAATACTGCGGCGCTGGACCGATCTCCAGTGCTCTACAGCAGCTTGTGGCCTCTGCTGCGTGCATTAGCTGAAGCAGCAGTTTGCAGACTTGCCTGTATTTTGCTTCAACAAGCACTTCTGATCACCTCATTGAGGCTATAAAGATAACTCAAAGCCATGTGGCTTCCCTAGAAACACTTCCAATTTGTTTTGCTGGAGTGGATGGGCAAAGTCCCACTGCCTTCTCAGTTCAACTCTACTAATTTTCTAACCTCTTTGTTAAACTGGGAGAGAAGCTGGAGGAAGACAGGCAGTTGGCAGGAATCACAAGTGCTGGCAGCTCACAGCCCATGTGCCATATGCTGTATCATGTGCCATACTGAAGCACATTAGTAGCTCTTGCTCCCTCCCAACAAGACCCAATGTTACTGCCAAAAACGCAGCCTCTTCTGGGAGTTTCAGCTGCCCAGTGTCTCTGGGTGTGGAGCACGACTCATGGCCTGGTCATGAGTTAGGGAACCCGTCAGGGAAGGCTGCTTTCCTCCTAGAGAGGCAAGTCATCGTAAGGCCCTCCAAGAGGTGGTTTCTAATTCAAGCACATCCACTAGAGCCTTCAGATGAGCAGTTCTGCCCTTCTCCCAGCAGGAACTGCCCACAGACAGAGGGAGGGACCTTTTCCCCAGCTCTGGCTTGCAGCCAGCCCGACTCACCTAGGTCATTGTTATTCATCATGGCATTGGAGGCGCGGAGCCGGGGGCCTTGCTGAGTGAAATGGTACCCGAACTTCAGCAGGGAGGTGTTTTTTTCCAGTATGTTCGCAATTTCCATTTCTACGTTGTTGCCCAAGGGCTGGCTCTTTTGAAAACAGAAAAGCAAGCTGGTCAAGTCAGAGGGTGATTCCAAGTAAGCACTTAGATCTGCCATCTCCACCGTTTCCCTCCTCTTTTGGACCTGTTGGTCCATTTGGCATTTCTGACTGGGAGATGGTGAAACAAACCACTGGCCTGTTCGTGGTACAACTAAGTGGCTCCAACTCCTCCAGCAGACATTCTCACAAGTCCTCTTGCCCAAAGACTTTATTCCTTGGACAGATTTGTAGCTAAGAGATGTCTGGAGAAACTGATTTTGAACTCCCAGACACTTGTCCCTGAGCTCCCCATAGCTCAGCTGCTTCACTGCTATCCCCTGGGTTTCTGGGGGAGCTGAACTTGCCACCACATCTGTACCACTGCACACTCTGAACGAAGCTCTCCTTCTCTTTCCCATGCATTGTAGCAAAAATTTCAGTTCTCCTAAAGAGACATGAAGTCCCTGCAAGAGCTCAGAGCACGACATGATGTTGGACACGTGCATCACCGCTCTCCAGGGCAGTGCCAGGAACACGGAAGGTGCTTGTGCTGCCACAGCCTTTGTTAATTACTGTCGGTAACAGCAGATACTGCCCAGGAACTGCAGCAGAAAGAAGGGGCTGAAACCTCTCCAAGGCAACCTGGCAGTGGTGGTGGGCTGCCACCGTGCACCTTGACCAGCTACTCAATTTCCCAGAAGGACACGTTCAGTTGACCAGAGCTCCTGCTCACGCACGCTTTACCTGGTTGTCAATGCGCAGCTCTATGAGCGAAGTGTTGCCCTGGAGCGCTTCGACAACAGCCAGGATCCCTGATCCAGAAATGAAGTTTGATTCTATGTTCAGGCTCTTCAGCGTGTTATTGACCTTCAGCATTTCTGCCAGGGCCTGTGGGCAGAGGTGGGGGTGAAGAGCTGGCAGTCAGGCAGGCAGGGGCAGAGCACCCTGGAGCAGCAGGGGTTCAGCTCCCCTTGCCTCTGGACATGGGAAGGACCCTGTGTGCCACCAGACGGGAGGGCTCTGTGCAGGGAGAAGGGAGTTCCCCCTTGTTGCAGGAGGATTCTTGAACGTGAGCATGCTGGAGGCCACAGCAACACCTCATAAGGAGAAGCCTTAGGGCCACCCCAAAAGGCAACAGTCTACACATGTGTCTGCCTCATGACAGCTTCATCTGTCCTTCTTCCAAAGGCAGCATGGTGCTGGCAGGGATGCTGGCCAGTGTCAGCCCTGCCTCCTGGCCGATGGGCTCCCTGCCTGCACTGCTCCTTCTGCGCAGGGCTGAGATGCCTCCCACCACAGCAGGCAGAGAGAGGAGTGTGTCTTGAACAACAAGGGATTCTCCACGTCCAAGTGTCCTCCTAAGTGGCATCACAACCATATTAATCACTTCTGCTTCCCTCAGCAGGTAAGTCTAGGAGCAGGCTGGCACACTCCCAACCCCCCTGACCTGATCTGATGATCTCATTTCATAAGCTGCACAGGAAGACCCATGTCCTTCACAAAACAGAAGGACTAGAAAGTGATGCCCAAGCTGCAGAGCTGACCTGCACCCACTCACACAGCACTTGGCTCCACAGCCCCCCTAGCCCTGTGCAGTGTCCCACAGGCCCTCAAACAGTGCCAGTGCTGCCTGCAAAGGCTTCTTCCCCAGTCCAGAGTGCCTGAAATCATGGGAGGGCTGTCCTCATATGATAAAATAAATAAATTTTTTCTAACACAAAACCAGTGTGCACGTGTGTGCATGGAGGTAGGTAGGGGTGGCCTGGGGGAAGAAGAGCAAAAACCAGCTGCAGTGGTGCAGGAGGGGTGAGTGTGCCAGGATGCAGCCTGGAAGGTAGCATGAGGGCCAGGCAGAACAGCTCAGCACCTCTGTGCATCCCCACTGGTATTTAAGAAAGCTCTCAGCAACCAGAAAGATCCTTTATCATCCACAGAGGCCACGCGTGAGAAATGCAGAGCCCTGCTTTTGCACAGGCCTGCACAGAGGGATCGATGAGAGAGATGGAGCAGACGTGTGCAAGGGGAGGGAGGGGTGTGCAGGCAGCAGCGTAGGGCTCTGTACCAACAGAGACAAATAGGGAGGCCCTGAGGTAGGCTAGATGGAGAGAGACAAACTGGTTTTACAAAATGCTGCTAGGAAGTCAGTTCTTGTCTCTTGCTCCTTTTCCGGGAGATCCTTGAGGATGAGCATGAGACTGAATGAGATTAAAGGATTGTGTCCTGAAATCTTCACAGCTGAAAAAGGAAGCAAAGGAACTGGAGCCTGTCTGTCGCTGGCTTTCGCCAGTGCTCCTGAAACTGAAGCACCTGCACCAAATGCCAGAAGTGCAGAACATGCCAAAGGGGACAGAAGGTGCAAAAGCAGCCAGCGACTCCGAAAATACCTCACCCAAGAACAGCTCCTGTCACAACTCCATGGCGATGAGTCGACAGTACTTACAAAAGCCACAGGATCATTGCTCCGTGTCCCAACTAGACTGAACTTCTTCACACAGGTGTTATTTTTCAGTGCTTCTGCAAAAGCTTTTAAAGTTGGTATGGGAATATTCTGTGAAAGGAAATGCAGAAAACCTTCGTTAGGCCCTTTATCATTCGTATGAAGGAATATGCAATACATTTTAATGACAGCTCGTATTTCTTATCAAGGTCAAATCACCAAATGCACTTAAAAGGTAATTTAGGAAGGAGTCCATAAATGTTTTTACAAGTTCTCTTGCTATCATCAGCACAGCCTAAGGAGCGTGGCAATGTCTTCGTCCTATTTCCCACTCTGCTGATAGCTCACTGCCTTGATTTGAAGCTACAATGCCTCTGCTGTTTAATTGCCCAGAAACTCAGCTACTTACAAATCCAGGCATTGTGGGGATGTATGTAACTGGGATCCATGAGCACACAAAGCACTGCTCCTGTGCTTTTTAATGTGAATGACAGCACTGAGCAACACTCCTGTCATGACAGGAAAATTTCTGCCTACAGGGCCTGATCCAGAAAGACCTGAAATTATCTCCTTGTAGCACAAACCACAGACACTTCCAATTGCTTTATACAACACCTTTCAGCCTAACATTTGTCCTTCTAGGTCTCAGCCCAGACAACGAATCCATGCTGCTTATTCTGAGTTCCAACAAAATTAGTGTTTTTCACTCATCAAGCACTTTAGATACCCGTTTTGGATGCACAAATTTTCACTCATCTAAAATTTTAAGGGGTATCCTCAGCTTGGATTTCTTGCCACACCATTTGGATCTCACCATGTGGAATCACCTACAGTCAAAGCCTTCTACAGAGCCATAAAACAGAGCCTAGCAGCTTACCATCTCCGCTGCCACTCCCCAGTTCTCTGTACCATGTCCCAAAGTCATGAGTCCAACACACAAGAAAACCATCTGCCTGCCAGATCCTCAGCCTGGTGTCCTCAAGGGACATTCAGGGTCATTAGCCAGAATCAAATACATGAAAGTAAAAATCTTGTCGTTATAGAAAGGTGCAGGTGGCATGGCACGAGTGTTTTCAATGTGCACAAGCAATTAACCACGTTCTTGCTATTTGAACATCCAACGGACCCCATGGGATTGGGGTCCTCGAGTCAGGGAGGACACATGGAAGCTGTATTTTTCCAATATGTGTATGTGTCCCAGAGGCAACATAAGAAGTGATGCTGTATCCTGATTTGCTTTCTGCAAGAAGTAATGGAGTCCCACAGAACAGACGGGTGGGAGACAGACAGAGCTACCTGCAAGAATGGAGGCTGCTTCATGTTTTCATGGTAAGTGTCAGGATTATGAAGCCTTTTTCCTCCCACCATTTTATCTTACATAAACTGCCCCTTCACCAAATGTGCCTGGCTAAACCAGAAGCAACCTAGACATCTTTAACCAGACAGGCTGTAGACAGGTCTGTCACACTCAGGAATCTACAGGAGTCCTCCTGCCACCAACCCCACACCACTGTCCCACAGCAGGTAACAACCCCTGCTGCCCAAAATGGAGATGGGAAGCACTGGTGTTTCTTGTCTGGCTCTGCATGGTGTTACTGTATTACTCTGTGCAGCAAAACAGACTTGGTCTCTGCCTTCTGTGTATCAAATGTTTGGTCCTGTTATCAAGAGAGGTGAGTAGGAAAGAGCAAATACCATAATATTGTTAAGGTTGACTTCCTCGAGGTCGGGATCGTTGCTTTGTATTCGCTTTAGAGTTTCCTCCACATCCGTTGAGTTTGGTTCCTCATCAGGAACTGGTTTGTACTGCGTGGGCTTAATCACACCTGCAAGTGGAAAGCAAGACACGTGAAACTGGGTGTGTTTCTCCTCTTCCGGAAGCAGTGCTGGGAGAAGGAAGCATGACCTGACAAACAAACACGAGATGAGAGACTGAACAAGCAGCTGCCAGCTCCTCCTACACTCATGTGCATCCGGAAATGCTGCCTGGCAGCGGGGCCAACCAGCACAGCACAGCCAGCGCCTGCTGCTACGTGCTCTCAGGGTCCAAAACCAGGTGATGGAGGGCACACTGCCTGCACAGGGCTGTGCCCTGGGCTGTGCCAGCTCCCCGATGGCACCAGGGCAGCCACTGAGGCCATGCTGGCTCACACAGGGCGAGGATGCACTAGAGACAGCCCCAGCAATCACAGGCTGCTCTGGCATTCACAGCTCCAACCTTCAGCCTAAAAATAATTCCCGCTTTGCCTCTGCTAGTAGCTTCAAAGGCAAACACTGCAGCCTGCTAACACTCTAAATCACTTACTGTTGAGCCCTTCTTTGTTCACAATGGTGCTGCTCCCCAGTGCCTCATAGTACTGCTGGTTACTCATCAAGGTGTGCATGCCAAGGATGGCTAGAGAAAGAGAAAATAAAAAAAAGAAGAACGTGACTTGAGTTATTGCAGGCTACAAAGCCAGGAGAAGACAGGTACATGTTGTGCTCTCCAGGATGGGGGTCTGTGGTGCATTACAGACCAAGCTCCCCAGCTGTCATAAATACACAACAGGGCTCAAATGTGCTCAGTTGTTTATTCCAGTGTAGCATGACTCACAGAAGAGGAACATCATCTTGTGGACAACAAACAAACAGCCAAGGCTTCCCAGTAGCTGACTTGATTCAGCATCATGCAAAAAGAGGGATGGGAAGACAGCAGAACAAACAAAAATGCCATTGGTAGGATTTAATCTAAGGGGTCCAGTCCAGTGCATCCTCAGCACCCTCGCTCACCTGGGCATGAGCCACACACTGCAACAGTCCAGTTTTTGAGATGAGCTGTAGCCCACGCAGAATCATACCGACCCCTCAGGCAGCAACACACGAGGTGACTGTCACCCAAAGCATGGCAACACACATCGTGTGGTCACTCAACAAGCTGGGGAGGTGGCGGTGCTGGTGTGCTTTGAACTGATCTGTGTACACTTGGAAGTTGACATTGTGAGACACTAAAGTTCTGCTGGCTCAGCCAAAAGTGATGCTATGAACAAAATTCAAAGACTGTAAGAGCCCAAATGCCAAACTTCTGCCAATTTCTGTATATCAGGCTCATGGCTGCAAAACCAATATGCAAATGCACATTGAAATGTTCCCAGGAGGACCTGCTGACATTCTTGCCAGCTGCAAATGAGAAGAGGGAAGCCAATGGCTTAACAACATTTGGGCCAAGATTCTGTTTATAAAAATAACCCCACTACTCACAGAATATTCACATTTGAAAAGGAACTGTTTTTTTAATAAACCTTTTTAAAAAACCCGCAAAAAACTACATGACTTGCTAAAGAAAAATGCAGACACACGAATACTTGTTACAAACAGACACATTTGAACAAATCTTGACCTCTGGATGGGCACAGTGTTTAAAATAAATAAAGGACAGATCTCTCCCTAAAATTCAAGCACGCTGACACAAAGGCACTTTGCTTTCCGATGAGCCGCTCCTTTTATGCTTCATTGGCACCAGTCCATCATGATTTGCTCGGTGCTTTGGCCAAGAGGGCTGGGAGTTGCCTGCAGTGAAGGGTGTCAGCGAACATCACCGTCCACTTCCCCACACCCTGCCCAGCACATCCCCACTTGATTGCACAGAACCAAGGAGTCTCCACCTGCAAGTCTGAGTGAGGCTGGGCACCCTGAGTTTGCTTGTTTGTATTTTAGCCGGCCCTTTTCTCTGCCATGTACTCACAGATGGAATTTGCAGGAGTGCAACACAGCTCAGAAAAGTAATTTGCAGGCTTAGCATTTTGGGGACACACACCCCAAACACAGCTTACTCTGACACCAAAAACTCTGCATCAGCCAGGACTGTGAATATCTGGACTGCAGACAGAGGGAAAGAACTGCTGTTATGACCACACAGGGTTTTTTGGGGCTAGAGTTTGTGCTGGGAGACAAGAGGGACTCACTGTTTTTAAGTCTGGTGCTTACTGTGTATTACCCAAAGGAACACAAGCAGAATGAAGGCATCCTGTTTCTGCCTCCCCCAGCTGACCAAAGGCATGGGAGCCCTTCCAGGACTTGTTGGGAGCCACCCACAAGAATTATCCTACTGGCCTTGCCAAGGAAGGAATCCAATACACCATGGCTGACAACAAGCCCTGCTAAATAGATAGGAGCTGCTTCCCAGCCTTAGCAAACCTGGAAAAGCAATGCTGTCATTGTCAATATTGAGATTTCAGCATAGCTCATATCACATGTGTTCTCCTTCTGCCACTTCAAGTATATTCTCCCAACAATTGCAGCAAAAGCTGCCCTGGACAACATTCATCTGTGAAAATAATTGCAGCACAGATCTGGAGCTTAGAAAGGCAGATTTTATAGGACAGGGCTTTATAAAGCTCCAGGAGTACAGTAAAAAAGCAAAACCCAGAGATGCAAAGCTTGGTCAGGCTACATATGTTAGAAGCCTTAATGCAGAAACACATTTCAAAGACAGCATAGGATACTATTGCGCAGAAGGTGTCTAGTTGGTGTGGTTATTCTACAGGCTATCTTACAGACTTCTGGCAAGGAGGATACTGCTAGGGAGTATGGAAGTCTGAACGAGACAGAACTGGAAGAAGCCAGTCACACTGAAATATTCATCAACTGCTAGACCATCAGGGACTTGTAAGCTCAGTAAAGCACCAAGGGGCTGTTCAGGTGCTGCTTTGGCCAAGGAGTATCCTATAAAGTCACACAGCTAAGTCCATGCTGCTGGCTTCAGCAAGATACCAGTGTTGTCATCTCTACAGTGGCAGAGCAAGGAGGCTTGCAAGGGCTCGCCACCACTCAGACAACACTGCCTGAAAAGCAGTGATGGGACACTGCTGAACTTACCTACCACGGAGACACAAACCTCTCAGAGAGGGACCATGCCTGTCTTTCACAGTCATCGTGGAGTACACCAGCCTTTTAATGCTGGATCCCCCTCCCAGCCCTGAGCTAACACTTACAACGCTGGCTGACCGCACCAATCGCCAGAATGTCACAGCTGTAAACTGTGTTGGAAAAGCTCTTTAACAAACAGCAGCCCTCAGCGTCTGTTGAAAGACTGCTCTAACCTGTCAGTTCCTTTAATGGGCTGCATAAGAAATCCACATTCTCACTGGATCTGTTTGATTGTTTCCTAGAGGTTTGGCTTGAAGAAAGCTGGGCTCCTGAAGATGATGGGCTGCAGTTTGCAAGATAAGAGTGTCAGACACAGGAGAAGAGCTCAAACAGCCCACTCTGTATCCTGGATAAATCCTTCTCCCTCCTCAGCTTTGGTCCATGTACCTGATTCAATCACATGGGCTGAAACTAACTTTAAATATATACTTCTTTTTTAACAAAGACATAAATCCTGTCAAAACTGACAGCATTCAGATAAACAGCAAAAAGCTCAACAGCTCTTTTCCCACAAAAGAACAAACAAAAAGAAACTAGCAGTTGAACAATTAGAACCCCCAATTCACGTGAAACTGTTTTACCAGCAATGTCACAGAGCTCTGCATCAGAGGCATTAGCGAGGGCTTCCTCCAGCTCCGGCTCCAGAGTCACGCTTTCCAAAACAGGATCCATCGGCTTCTGCTTGGGGATCCAAGCTTTTCCTACAAACACAAAGCGGGGTCACTCTCAGTATAGATGTAGCACCTGTTTCACAACTACCCATGCAGATACATTTCTGTGGGGCAAGGTTTGCACAGTCAGAAAGGACAGAGGGGGCACAAGGACCTAAAGAAAAATCAGAGGAGATGCTGAATCCCTTCCCATTAGCTTGGCCTGAGTCCTGCTGCGATGTGAACCAGGAGGCACCTGCCAGACACCACCAACTGCAGAGCTGGACTCTTTCACCAGCACAGAGGGCTGTGTCTGCCAAAACCCAAGCCTAAGTTTGTACAGGATGATGACTGTTCAACACATGGCACTCAGAAAGCCACACACAGCCTGTCCCCGCAGGGCTTCACTTCTTTGAAGGCTGCATAAGAGGGATGGAGATCTGCCAGCACTCACATGGACCAAGAGGGACCAGTGGCCTGGATCCAGCATGTTGCAGGATTGGTCCTGCCACTGAAAGCTCCTGCTGCTAACTCCAAATGCATGGTGGCATGGCAGATGGCATGTTAGTCAAAAGAGGGTGGAAAGCAGGTGGTGGAGGGGGTCTGGCAGCAGGCAGGGATAGCAGGCAGTTGTCCAGTGAGCACATGGGATGTGGGATGCAAGGAGGAGCAGGCTTGGGGCAGCTGGTCTGGCTCGATGTTGCTGCAGAGGACAGCAGGATAGGGGGGAGAGACATAGAGGGCATGCCAGATTGGAGACCTCTGTGCTCTACCTCCCAGGACAGCAGCAGGCCAAGGAACAGGGTTTTTCCCTGCAAGTCAGAGGTGCAAACCAACAGGCACAGCTGGGAACACAAGCTGCTCACTTGTGGCCTTTGTCCTAACGGGGACCATCCGCGTGGACGAGGGGCTGCACAGCCAGCGACACAGCTCCAGCTCCGCTCTGAATGCCGTGGGCTCCCCGGCGTTGCCCCATCCCATTGCCCAGGATGGTGCCAGCTGCACCCACAGAGGTGTGGGGCAGTGGAGGGGGTCCATGACTGCTCCTAACTGCTCACACTGCATTGCCAACGGGTGGGCACATCTCTTTGTGGAGGCTGAATGGGTCAGGTCTGAGATTTCACAACAGGGCACCTACCTGTGACTGCCCCTGCCACCAAAGGAAAGAGAGAGGCTCGTGGTGGTTTAACACACCACACCAGGGACCAGTCTGGTGGGTAAACCCAGGGCTGCTGCGGGATGGGAGGGGGAGGAGGAGGAGCAGAGATCCCAGAGCATTTCGGAGCAGTGCCCTGCCCTGAAATAGACCAGGATCACTGCAAAGAGATAACGAGTGCAAAGCTCTTGGCCTGCCATGCCAGCCAGGACTATTTCTGTCCCCCCTCTGAAACCAGAGTCAGTGGTACCAAAGGGGAGGAACAAAGATCCTGCTGCTCGGTGATGTGCAGAAATAGAAGCAGCTAAATTTAGCCTGAAGGAAGGAGCAGCTGTGTTTCGGGCTCCCCCAGTACGAAATGGCGGCTCCTATAAAGAGCCC
>NW_010301485.1:22518-29494 GCF_000700745.2 Antrostomus carolinensis
GCAAACTTGCCCCGCCCCTGCCGGCACGCTGCCACCCTGACAAAGAGGGCAGGAATCTGCCCCCTGGAACACAGCTGCTCCTGCAAAAATAGGCAGAGCATCCTGTGTGCCTGCACAGCCAGGCACCTTCTGGGTTCTCTGCAGCAAAATGTCTGGGGAGGGCTGGCCCCCTCAGCTCAGCTCAGCTCAGGCTTAGTGCAGAGACACAGAACGGCTGTCCCCCTGGACACATGTACACACCGTCCCGTCGGTTCATCAGGGAACAGGATAAACAGGGCAAACTCAATCCTGCTGTCACACAGCCACTCCTTTTGACATCTCAGTGTCATCCAAACTTCTGCGTTTTGATTTTAGAAAGTTTCGTACCTCAGTTGTGCTTTATTACAACTTTAAATTAAATGGTGCAAGCAAACAGAGCATTATGTATCATAATACAGCACGTTTGCACACACCAGCTCCGACCTCAACCAGCAGCAAGGCCAGGGAGAGCACCTCCCATGGCTGACTAGTAAATCACCCTCCCAACTGCAAACGTGGTGATTTATTTCCAGCTCTGCCACAACTGTGAATGTGTAATTTACTGTCTCTGGCTCACAGTCAATGTAAGTAGTGTCTCCATGCAACAGCGTATTACAGGTGAAAATATGTTTAATGTGTTTGAGATAACTTTAGATTGAAATACGATTAGCCCAGGCCAGAAGCTGAAGACTCAAGATGCCTGAAATACCTCCCTCTCCTGTGAAGCACTGCGATTACCTGGTGGGCTAGCCAGGCGGGTAGCCATCACTGAGCTGGGGTATGCCTGAAGCTGATAAATTGCTCTTCCTGACAGCACTTAATTTACTCTTTTTTTTAACTCCTTTCAAGGACAATTTTTTTTTTTTTCCAAAAATACTACCTCGAGTTTTATTAAATGGACAGATTTAACACAAGCTCTTTCTCAGAGAGACATGTGGATCAGTAAGGAGCCAGCTCTGAGAAAGACCTCAATCGGGAAACACGCTCGCATGCCCACATTTCCACAGAATCACACAGAACCACTTTCATGCACTTCTTTTTTGATGTGGGGCAACCAGTAGTGTGAACAGCACACAACCAGACCTTCTGCTGCAGGGGGACCATGGCACAGAGAGAGACAGCAGAAAAAAGCTGCTGAGAAGCTCATGGAACCCAGAGGCAAGGACTGATCGGACCACATCCCATGTCAGATGATATTCTGAGTGCTTATGGGAGCTGTAAAGTCTTTTGGATACAGTACATGTCGCAGGAGAACAGGAAAAGATGCCAGAAGGAGAGGAAAGAGAAGAGGCAGAGCAAACCCCCTTGCTCACAGGCCCCAGGGCCATGCAGAGCAGGCAGGCCTTCCTTCAGTGCAGGAAGACAGAAACATAAAAACTGCAGGAGACTGTGAAATGAGGCTGGGATTGTCAAGAGGTGATGAAGATTAGATGGGAACTGTTGGGATCATCATAGCTGAGGGGAGCTGTGGAGTTTCTCTATCTCAAGATGAAGTTCAGAGTGTAGGGATGGAGAGTGAAAGGCAACGGTGGAAGACTGACTGCAGCCTGCAGAGCTCACACAAGAGAGGACACAAGATGATGTCTTTCCCAGAGCTTGATACAGCTGGAGTGGGATGGGGATGGAAAAGAGGCTCCACGGTGGTACAGTTTTGCCTATCACTTAATAACATATCAGGTGATACCCAAATCAGAAGTGCATGGACCTCTTGGGCACACCCTACTTTATTAGCCAGCCTGGGATGGGGCTAGACAGCAGAGAGAGCAGGTCCACCACCCCAACAGTGTCAAAAAGAAGTCATGCTTAACAACATGGCTCAGACACAACCCTTCTGTGGTGCACCCACTGTGCCTTCATCGTGATGCACTCAGCATGGCAGAAAGGATGACCATACCTCTTTTTTCACCTGTGAAAGGGACCAAGTCTTCTCTGTCTTTAACGTCCTTTGCCTGCTTTTCCAGGTGGGCCATGAGTTCCTCCCTTTTGAACGGGCCAGTTGGCGGCTTTTGCGTCTGATCCCGCTGCCTCAGCCCCGCCGGCAGCAATGCATTCTAGGCACGGAGGGGAGAAACACGGGTTATCTCTGCAGACCATGATCCCCATCCATCAAATGCTGTCCCCTCTCCAGTTTCCTCACTGCACTGTCTTTCTTCCACACTTCTGGACAATATGCTTCTCCTTGTGTTAAAGGTTATCTCCATTCAAGCCTACTGATTCAAACGTCATCTAAGACACATGATACCCCTTCCCCCCTCCAATTTCAAATGCTGGCTCCACTACAGGACCTCCATGCTGCCAAGTGGATGTTTCTCTACAATAGCAGCTCCAGCCCTTTTTCTGGGGCTCTCAGCCATCACCTCCTGCTCCTCCTAGCCGCTTCCCACACCCTCACCACTTCTGCTGCCTCTTTGCAACAGCTGCAGCAACAGAACCAAGCTGCTGAAACCAAAAAAATGTATGTGTCTGAGTCCCTGCATGCCTCACGTGTCCCAGCAAGAATCAGCTGAGGGAAATCTTGTGGTTTTTCACAGAGCAGACCAGAGAGCCACGGTGGTCTCTGCTGCCTTTCATGATCCACCACAAAACTACAGGCACGGTCTCACAGAGAAGGTCACTCTGTTGCAGAACAAAACCCCTGCAAATCTCAGCCCTTTTCCAAACTTGCCTCCTGGTTATTCAGTCACATCAGCCACCATGGGAAGTTGCTTTATGCCTGACACATATGGCATGTAAGCACCTGCTTATATTTAAATATAGAACAGTCTTAATGCAGTAAGACTATTCCCAGATTTGACACTAAGCATATTGTTTAAAGCTTCGCCAGATGAAGTCAACGTTTACTTTTTAAGACATTCAAGGTGATTTTGAACAACATGCTGACTTTTCCATGCCTGCCTAATAAAAGTAATTCATTATTATTTAAATCTGTATCAGCAAAAAGCCTGGGAAGGAAAATGACTGCCAGGAAGCAATGAGACTTGGGCAACCTTGGAGGGCAACAGAGGAGAACTGTGCTGATGGACAAGAGGCACAGGAAACAGCTGGCTGGCTTCCTCGTGTTTCATGCTGTGAGAGGTGACCAAGCAATCTTCATGCTTTAACTCCTGTACGCAGGCCATACCTGTGCTGACAGGTGTTCACAATTATTGTACCTTTCTGCCTCTGCTACAGAATGCTGCCTGACTCTGTCTCCTGAGGCAGCCATAACCAGCCCATCTGCTTAATCCCAGGAGCTAGCCTGCCACTTCTTAATTATTTTCCTGTGTTGCAATTAAAAATACTGATGATGCAATCTACACTGCCCACCATTTCCTTCAGAAACACTAACTGCCTGTTGCAGGAACAATTTCTCACTTGACAGTGCCCAGCCTCATCACCTAATGTTGCTGTAGCCCAGAGGCCTGCCAGTTGGCTCAGCACACTCTGGGCCAGGGCCACGGGACAACGTTGCCTCCAAAAAGCTTCCATTGCTTGGCACCAGCAAGCCCAGTGTTTGCATTTGTGCAGCTCCTGCTGATGTTGGGAGGTTGCTAAAATGCAATTGTCCCATTTTGCAAAACTGGGATTTGGATTTCTGCCTAAATGGAGGAAAACACACACCATTTGAAGTTTGCTACGAAAAAAAAACCCAAACAAGCCACAAAACCTGCAACATTCCCTCCAAAGTGGCCTGATCAGCAGCAGAGGTCCAGTTTCCAGCACTGGCCTACACTGGTGCTGCAAATCACAGGGCTTATCACACACAGCATGCACGCTGGGGCAAGGGCAGGGGAATATCACATCAACAAAGTCCAGTGTGTAGCCCACGCCTGCGATGGCAAAACTGCTTCTGCTCACCTGTGGCCAATCTCTTCCATCCTTGCACTGAGCACAGGCTCTGCAAAGGATCCCACTTACACACAGATTACTAATGCAGCCCATTCCCCTACGACTACTGAGATTTACCACATAGCAAATCTCAGGTAAAAATTGCTTACATCAGGATCCAGCTCTTCCAGTTCATTCTCTAACTTCGTCAGCTCCTCCTCTGTCAGGGCTCCAAGGATCTTGTCTTCATCCAGGTCTCGGTATTTTTCTAGCTCCTTTCTGTAAGACATCTTTGAAGAGTCTCGTGAATCTCACTTTTATGCTGAAACAAGACCTGAAATGAAAACAAGAAACATGATACTGAATACATGAAACACGGCACTGCAGCCCGGCTGGTCGGGAAGTGCTGAATACCATGGAGATGCAGAAGGTTTATGCTTAAAGCATGGCTGACCTCTGTCCTGGTTTTGCCAGGATAGAGGCAATTTTCTTCTTAGTAGCTAGAATAACTGTGTTTTGGTTTCAGTATGGGATTGGTTATGAGAAGAACACTGATAAGGTACCAGTGTTGTTAGTTGCTGCTGGAGCCCAAGGTCGGCGTGTTTGGCTGGTTCACGGGTGCATCAGGGCTGGGAGGGAGAAGCGCAGTGAACAGCAAACCCCAAATTGGCATTTGGATGTGCCAGTGAGATATTCCAGATCATATCACGTCATGTCAGTACATTAACCAGGGGTGACTGGAACACAGGGGTATTCTCTTGGGGATCGCTCAGGCTCACTGTTCTGGGGTTTGGGTTTTGGGACTCTCTCGGCTCCGGGATCGCTGGCTGGCACAGGCTGGGCACCAGTCAGTGGGTGGTGAGCAACTGCACTGTGCATCACTCATCTGTATATTCTGTTATTATCATTATTATTTTATTTGAGTTAGGAAATTGCTTTATCTCAACCCAAAAGTTTTCTTACTTTTCTCCTACCAATTCTCTCCCCTGCTCTCTGGGGGAGAGTGAGGGGAGAGTGAGAGAGTGACTGTGTTTGGCTGCAAGCCAAAGGAGTGAAACCACCACAACTTCAAAGCCAGGTCAGACTGCTCAGGGCACCCCCCATCCATATCCTACATGCATGTAACATCCCATGGTCATGCTCCCGAAGCACATTGCCCCATCATGGACTTACAGGGCAGCGCTGACGAAGTACTTTGTACAGGACCCTGTCCAGAGATGTCTTTCTGGAGATGGTAATGAATTCTGGAGATGTTAATGAATTATCCTAGGCATTTAGTTCCTTGAAGGACAATAAACCACAAATCGTAGAGTCTGCAGCTCTCACGCCCTTACAAGCCTCCAGGATCACCTCCCCACACATGGCACTCCAGATAACATTGTCACCAGGTGGGAACTCAGATTTGTAGCAGCACTGAGTAACTCTGAGCCCTGAAAACCTTCATGAGGCTGCAGTGTGTGACACTCCTTCCTTCCCTGTGTTTAGAGCCACAAGTTGGTCAGGAAGCATTATCCACTTGTGTTCAGGAGGCTGCCAGTTAAACATGCTGTTTAGTGACACACCTCCCCTGAGACACCACACATTTGCACCACTGCAAGCCAAGCAGTCGACCTGAGTGCTACTGAATGTCTAAACCAAACCTTCGAGAGGAGAAGCGGGTGTAACATACTGAATTACCTATCTGGATAATCCCTGCTGACCCAGGGGTTTGTCCCACGTCTCCTAATATAAAATGCCATACACTATCACACGCACATAACGGGACCTCTGCCAGCTCTAAAAGACTGTAGAAGACCTTCTACAAAGGTCACCTCGTTTAAAATATGCAGGTGGGTTAAAAATAAACTCACTACAACACACAAGAGTGTCTCCAACTCTGCCTTTTGGCTGAAAGCTTCCTTCTCTTCCATAGTGCTGTCTGTATACTTACTTTTTTTTCTGGAGAATACTGAACTCGAGACAATTTGAAGTGACTTTTAAAAATGTTGTGCTAGTCTCTCAAGTGGCATTTCCATTAAAATTACAGCAAGGCCTATGCATTTTTCAAGGAGTCAATTATCTTTTGGGTTGCTATAAATGTCTTGTTTTCAGTTTCAGTGTCAGAGCCCTGCCCTGAGTCACATCTCTCCAGCTCTGCCCATCCTCTCAGGGCAGATCACACTCTTACGATTGCCCTTCATTAGTGAGTGGAGAAGCCTCTTCATACAACAATGCAGCTGCTGTTCCAGACAGGAAAACCATCTGTAGCTTGGTCACAAAAGGGTACGTTAATGCACACTCGGCTTGACAGCGAGCCCTGAAGTTCAGAGCCGTGGCCTGGTCCGACGTTTGGCTTCCCAGTGGTGTGATGGCAATTCCCGCATCACTCACGTTCCTGCCACTCTCCACTCGGAAGGTGGAGTGCCCGGAGACAGTGCCTCCTTGGTGGTAGGAACAGCCTCCTGGGCTCCCAGAGCCAGGAGTGGAGAGGCTGAAAACCAGCTTTTCATCAGGCTGGTTTCTTCTGCACGGTGAGAGTCGAGCTGCGGGCGCCAGGGTGGAGGACAGTGGGAGGGTGAAGGGGGACACACGGGCTGTGGGGCTCGGTAGGTTTGGCCCAGCGGGGCGGTGGGGACCCCAGCTCTCCTGCGTTTTACCGGCCCCCTGGGGCAGTCAGTGCAAGGAACCCCCAGCCACGAAACTGATGTGCAGCAGCCATGCAACTGTTCACTGCTCAGGCGAGGAGCCACATCCAGCAGCTCAGCCCCTGCAAGGCTGCTCTTCTGCTTGGCACAGAGGAAAGCGGAGCCTTTATCACAATTATCCATGAACAAACGCTTCTTGTAGAGCAATTATTATTACTCTGCTGCAGGAGACCCTAGAAAAGCAGCCCAGACTCAGACCTGGAGATGTGTTGTGCCACTGCGACCTTACACTAAAGTGCGTGAAGCATGATTAGTGTGCATTCCAGGTTCAGTTTTTTGTTTTGACTCTTCTGCTGTGGAAGGAGCTGAAGCTAATAGCGGGCAGGCAGGCAGAGGACAACCCACCCCAGACTGCTAAATTCCCTCTAACAGCTTAAAATACCCACACCTGCCATGCACATGGCACTCTCCATCTTGGGTAGGTGGGGATGACTGCTCCCAGAGGCAGCCACAGCCCCTCCCCACCC
>NW_010301485.1:29516-37129 GCF_000700745.2 Antrostomus carolinensis
AGCTCGGCTGGGACCAGAGCGGGGCTGACCTTGTCGCCTCCTCCCAGAAGGACAGAGACTGTCAGCACCAAGAGACGAAAGGCAGGACAGACGTCGGATGTCAGTGCGCACAGGCAACGCTTCTGGACAACGCTGCAGGTTTCAAAGCATCTTGCAGAGATATGAAGCGGGGGCTGTGAATAGCAAAGGCGTTGAGGGTTGAGGACAGGTGTGGAGCCTGCTGAAACACAGCTGAAATCCCTGTGGGGAGAATTTCCTTTGCTACGTCCCCCAAACAGAGCTGCTGGGCAATGACAGTGCCCTGACTGCAGCGCATCGGGAGCGCTCGCCGTGCCCGTGGCAGGCAGGACATTCTGTACTGCTCCCCTGCCCGCTGAACGAGCGGCTTGCCTCGAGCCTCGCATCCTCCAGCGCAGCTGCCGGGACCAGTACGTTCACTGGCTCTCCCTTATCTCCACATCCCTGGCCTCTTCTGCTCTATCTTGCTAATGAATGCTGGGGGGGCGCTGGGGGGAAGCAAATAGCCCGTCTGCTGTAAATGGCACGAGAGCTTTGCACTGCCAAAAATAAGAATGCAGGCAAACTCTGCCTAAGCATAATTCTTTTCATTTATACAATGTGCTGAACCACCTACCGCTGCAAACGGCCCTCCCTGACCCATGCTGGGGTCCAAGCGTGGTTTAACACCTGTGCTCCAAAAAAATACCAACCAAGATCCTCCAGCACAACTGCAGTATTACAGTCAAATTTTAAAAACTCACACACTTCTGGACATTCAGGAAAGAGTTAACCCTAATTCACCACAAATCTGCTCCATCACATTTATTCTCAACACCTCCCTAAGATGACAGCTTTGATTTCTTGCTATTTTTCATTAAACCTACCAGCACACTTTTCCTTCAATCAATGAAGGAAGCGCCACAACCAAATATATGCCTAATCTACAGAAGCCGCACAGGACTGACACTATTACAACTTTAAGTCCTCAAAAAAATTGAAATTCCTACTGACTACCAAGATAGCAAGAATATTAAGTCTCATTATCCAATGTATTCATCAGCCCCATGAGAAGACAGCCCAAACACTTGCACTTGGTAAGCCTGAAGAGCACACAAGCTGGTATGCATGAAGAGCAACAAAAAGGGTCAAGAAGAAAAGTGAAATCAGGTGGGAGAGGAACACACACTGCAGGTCGTCTACAGGGAAACCTGTTCCTATCATGAATGCATGGAAACAAAACCAAAAAAGGCAGTATTTGTGATTATGGGGATGGTGGAATAGTTTCTTTCTGAAGGGTCCAAAACTGCTAAGCAAACAAATGGATATTGCAGAACAGGTGAAAAGGAAAAGCATCCTGTTCGACACTGGAAATACTCCTCTCACTGCTCTGCACCGGCACGACACTCCTGCAGCACCCTGCCCTTCCCGGGGCACCGAAACCCGACAGCAACACCAACCTCCACGATGAGGAGGGAACCAGCGGAGACTCAGGGAAGGTGGCCAGTGTGGGACCACTGCATCCTGTCCATGGCGGACAGCAGGCACGAGGACATGGTCCTGCTCCTCAGGTGTGTGAGCAGGGAGGGCAGGAGCTGGGCAGCAATGGGTTGCTTGGAGAAGCTGCAGAGCAGCACAGATCCCCCCGAGTCAGCCGCATTATCATCCCCTAGTGCTCTGACAACCCCATGAAAAAGACCAAACGAGAAAAGGAGAACCGGATGGAATGGCAGAAACAGAAGCGAGCAAGACAAATGCCAAGGAGACACCACAATGATGTAGAGAAAGCATGGAGATGGATTTCCCGGGCTGCTGCGTGATGCAGCGTGATGCTGTGGCCCTGCACAGGCTCGTACTGGGAAGCCCAGCTCCTGACTGCACAGACCCCATGTGCTAGCATGCTAACTGCAGCCAGGCACCGAAAGCCCTTCTATTATATGTACACTGGGAGAAAAAGCAACTAACCTCAGCACAGATACGGGGTTTTTCAGCGGTAACTTCTGCTATCGGTCCAAGCCAACCCCAGTTTCAGCGTGTGGCGGCCGGCTGCAGTGGGCAGCTGTCGCTCCCTCGGCCGCAGGGTCTGCAGCACGTGGGAGGGTCTGGTGCATCCAGAGTCACCGGCCACACCAAATCGCCAGCAAAAGGCAGAGGATGGGAACTCTGAGTTCTCTGCCCCATGATAACAGCCAGGAAATTAACATCTCCCCACAAACAACCCTCAAGTCTACGGGGAAACTTCTTCAGTGCTTTGAAGTCAGAAAGCAGAGCAAGGCCTTGGTTTCTGAGATAAGGAGGCAGCGAGTGAGCGCCAGCAGCATGTGTATCAATAATTCTCAGGAAAACTGCCAGGTCTGAAGGCAGAAGGCTCTTCTGGATGAAAGCAGTTTTTAAGCAACATCGGAGGCAGGAGTTAACCTTGTGAGAGATAGCTTGGCTTGGGAACAGTTCCTATTTGACTCACACAGGGTTTTGATTGATGAGATTTTTTTAAGAGCTCGGTATAAACCTGAGTCAAAGTTCAGAGCTCTTATTTTTACAGTATAAAAATAATAAACCAATGTCAACCAACCCCTTGGTAGTTGCTACGGTTTCTTTTTTCTTTTCTTTGACTTCTAGCACAACTTTAAAGATAAACACCAGGGCTTTTTAGAGAAACTGCACACACCTCGAGTGACCATCTCCTACAAACTCAAGAGAAGTTTAGTACTTTCTGTGCACACACCTAGACCTCAGTGAATCACCCAGGTGTAAATCCAAGATGTGTGCTGTGCACATGAGAGGAGCAAATCAGCTCCAGTGGGTTTTCTAAATGAAGAATTGTATTTTTATGTGGCCTCTCAGTCCTCTCATAAACCTTAAAGCCATCAGCCAACTCTAACGAAACCTCACACAGGACTCGAACCCTAATTTCTTCCCAAGCCACACACGTGTGCAAAGGGTCCATCAGCACAGGTGCAATGCGGAGCAAGCCTAGACACTTCCTTCAGCTGACAGTCAGGGAGTGCAGGAGAGAGCTGGGACCTTTGCAGGAAGGTCTAGGGGAAAGGGGCGTACCAGAAGCACTTGGAGAAGGGGAAGCCATTGCAAGTGGTAGAGCTGGGGGAGGCACAGTGGGGATGTAGGGATGAAGGACATCTATCCACCAAAAAGTGAGTCTCTGCTGGTCCTGCAGCTCGTGGGATGGCTTGCTAACCCTGGGCTTGCATCCCAGCATACCTGGGTGCAGGTGTGCAACAGCCTGACTCTACAGCCAGTTTCAAGAAGGGACCAACAAATCAGAGCCAGATGCAGTAAAAACAGAGGGAAAGATGCACATCAGCTCCTTCTGAGACCACATCTAAAAACATGAGTTGATGCAAATTCTGCAAAACCCAGTAGCAAAACAGAGCAGAGTACAGGATGAGACAGATCCATCCTCAGTGTCATCACACAGCTCCATGCAGCCAAAGCCTTGACCACTGGGTGCCTCCTGTCACTAGTTACCCTCCTCACTGAGAGGCAAACGCAGGTGTGCTGCTAATGGAACGCTCTCCTCCCACACAGGGACAAGTGACACACCTGGAACCAGTGGTCCCTTCTCTGGCAGAGACAACCAGAGCCCAGCACTGGCCTTGCAGGTGACCACGTGTCCCGCACCTAAGTTATAGGCAGTCAGATGTTTGCCCCACTTCAAGTGAACATACTTTGCTCTTGCTAAATGTCAAGCCTTTGGCTTGGAGAAATGAAAGGAAGATAAATACCTAAAGCCAGCCCTTTTAAGGTCTCCTGCACGTTTTTTGTAGATTCTTTTTCAGGCTGATCTCATTTTCTCAGTCAGAGAGAAAGAGAAAGCATCTTTTTAACAAGCCATAAACACACACACACACACACCTGGGCTGCAGCGTCTCGCACTGTTGGTTTGCTTGGGCTCTGCATGACCACCACGAATGTGCAAGATGTTGAAACATCTTGTGAAAGCTACAAGAGACTTCCTAGAGGTGCTGCACTGGGCTTGCAGTCCAAGCTGCTCTAGAACGCATCTAGCCAGGAGGCCCACAGAGGTGGGTATTTCCCTCTGCTTAGCACCACTGAGGCTGCAGCTGGATGCTGTGTCCAGTTCTGCTGCTTCCAGTAGAAGACAGGTCTTCACAAGCTGAAGGGACTCCAGCTCAGGGCCATGAGGACGGGCAGGAGGCTAGGACACAGAAGATTCAAGGAGAAGTGGAGGAAACTGGACTTCTTCAGCCTAGAGAGGAGAAGGCTGCAGTGGGATCTAACTGTAGTCAGTCATCTGCTGCCTAAAGGGAAAGGATTTATAGAGAAGACAGAACCAGGCTTTCCTCAGAGGTGCACAAGGCAAGGACAAGGGGCAGTCAGAACAAGCTGTGGCAAGAGGAATTCTAACTGGACATCAGGGCAAACCTCCTTGCCATAAGAGTGGTGCAGCCCTTCAACAGGGACCAGAGAGGCGATGGAATCCCCATCCTTGGATATTCAGTGCTCGAATGGACAAGGCCCTGGGTAACCTGAGCTGGCTCTGGAGCTAGGCCTGCTCAGAGGAGCTCACTGGACTGGGAACTTCCAGAAGTCTCTTTGCATCTAAACTCTCTGTGACTGGGTGACAGAACAATGTGCAGGTCTGCCCAGTGGTCCAGGTTCCTCCTCTGAACGCCAGGAGGTTACAAAGGATGGGAACTGGGTTTCATGCTGATCACCTACATTTCACAAAAACTTGTCATCTCCTGCACTCAATTTATTCAGCTGAAGCAAAGTCCTCACTGCCATGACTCAAGTTTGAATTCTGATGCTGGTTCAACACAAGGGGGGTTAGCTGCCTTCCCCTGAAACAAACTGTTAAACCACCATGAGCTCAGGCGTGGTGGAAGGTCACCTTGGCTAAGCCCCTTGCTTCTGCAGTGTGAGAGTGTGTCACTCAGACTGCAGGAGACCATCATACTATCTTGCTTTGCAGCTTTCTCATGCTGAGAAGCCCTTGTGCAGCTTGCAGAATAGCCAAGCATCATCCTGAACAATTCTCAACAGAACAGACCATACAAGGTGGTTGATGTCTCCAGCCCCTGCTCAGCAAGCAGTGCCCATCAGGCATATCTTCATCACTTAGCATTGCCACAGCAGAGCTGGGCAGTGCCAGCACATTCATGCCCTGGACAAAAAGAGTGGACAGAGAAAAGGCAGGGGATGCTCGTGACAGTGAGGAGCTCTGTTGTATCAGATGCAGAAAGCAGAGCTCAGCACACATGCTGAGCCAGCACACATGCCACTTCAAGGCAAGCCAGCCATCAGTTAGAAAGAGTGAATTCCTCTCAGCCTCCCTGCCAGAGGCCCGTGACTAACAAAACCCATCAGGGAATCTGCTGTCCCCTCAAGAAACTCAGACTTCTCCAAGGAAGATCTGGATTTCCTCTGGTTTGAGAAAAACCTCACAACCAGCAACTGTTAACCTAAGGCACATTGAAATTCTCGTTCGCCTTACTAAAACAACTGAAAAGAAACACCTGGAAGGAGGCATTTTGGATCTATCAAAGCACATCATGACTTCTGCCTCAATGACATGCCGGCCACGCAAAACATGTAATGCTATCTGAAGTTACTGTCACCCCCCAGAACTCCACAGCAATTAAGCGCAACACACCGCAGACACTTACTGATGCTGCTGCTTCATTCCCATGGGGATCCTCATGCCAGAGCAGACATTCCCATCCTTGCACTCGACAGTTCCACAGCAAACAGCTTGTTGTCTGAGGTAAATGCACACGTTGGGGAAAGCTCCCTGTGCTCAACCAAAGCGACCTCCCCTCATCCACAGGTGCTGAGGGAAGTCTTTAGCCGGCTGCACCCCCCCTGGACCTTCCTCCCTCCTTGTGTGCCAGGCAGTGCAGCTCACCCACATCCCAGCCCCATACTCCAAAACTGCCCGTACCCCCGGCCCTCCTCTCCTCAACAGTCCTGCAGCCTGCAAGCCACACAACTCAACGCTGGCTCGTACCGCGTGGTCTTTCTTACCGGGGCCACCCAGCAAACAGCCCGGATGTTTGGTGACTGGGCAACACGTAACGGGGTCAAACTCTGCCAGAGCCCAAATGCCAACTATCCCAGCCGTATCTCCCCCTTTGCACGTTTTTAAGGCGCACGCTTTTAAGCACAGCCATGCGTTCTCCTGTTTGGGGTGAGGTGTTTTCATGCACCTGGCATGTACGTAACTGCTTCGTGACTACGGCCTGTGAAAAGCGCGTGGGCACGCTTCTCCGTGCACTCAGTTCCTGCTTTAGAAGTTGAACCCTTCCACTTGGAAACTTCACAGCCTGCACAGCCTCCTCTGAAATGGGATCCTGGGTTTCGTGCCTGAATGTCTCTTAGTCCTCAGACGGACTCCTGCTTCTCTGGCATGCTCTAGCTGCAGGGAGCAGCTAAACCTGATGAAAGCCATGTGAACACGGGAGCAGAAAGGCTCCTGTCTTGCACCGAGCAGTGCATCAGACCCTTCCACAGGCAATGGCCATGTCCTGTAACACAGAGGCCCTGCCAGACTGCCCAGACCAAAGCACAGGGAGCTGCTGGTAAGACATGTACATCTGCACATTCCTGATCCCCACTGCTGGTGTGGCTGAAGCAGAAGGAAGTGAGAGTGAAATGTGCCATCAAGGTGCAGCTACTGAGCCTGAGACAGGCTGACACTTAATGACCACAGGAGCAAAGCCAGCACTGTTCCAGAGCAACCCACACGGGGTGGCTGCTGTGCACCAAATCTGGATGAGACAATTAACAGAGGTGGGACCTTCACACGATGCTCCAAGGCCCGAAGAAACAAACACACCACCTCCAGCTGGGAGAGCTGCTAAACCGCATGGCGTAGGAACAGGCCAGAGCTCTGGGCGAGCATCGCTGCAGCCTTGTTTCCCTGCTTCTCCCAGGGCACCTGCAACTGGCTGCTGCCAGCCAGAGTATCCTGGGGCGGACAGACTTTGGTCTGACCCAGGACGGCCCCCGATATGTGTTCACCTCATCCACCATGAACGAGGATGAAGAACTCCCTCCCAGGAGGCTGATGCAGCCCTGGGACAGGGCACCCAGGAAGTGGGGTCTCTCTTTGGAATACTCAAAGGTGTGTACATCAGGGCAACCGGCACAGAGGCCATCAAGAGACAACATCTCAGGGTCTCCTACACCACTGCGCAAGCACTGGGCTCTGGGCACCCTGGTGCCAGCAAGACGGTGGTTGGCTTCAAGGCTGGAGCCCAGCTCCTCCTTCCAAGAAGGCAAAAGATGAAGGGCTCGCTGCCGTGACCCGCAGCAGAGCTCGCATGCTCAAAAGCTTGTCCAGCATTTGCTCTCTCAGCTGGTCTCTCTGCACAAATCTCTGATGAGAAACGAGGAATTCCTTCCTCACTGCTGTGTGAGCTGCAGGTGACACTCGAGGAAGGGATTCCACAGACACTTTAAAACAACCTCGGCCACATGGCTGAGCACCTTTCTGGCTCAAGGCTCAATACCCAAGGGAGGACACAGAACAGCTGGAGAGAGGACCTCTGCCTAGGGGTAGGGTCCAGCCCAGGAGCAGGGTGGTGGGCAACAGGTTCTGCCCAACAAACCATCCAGGGCTGTTCCCAAAGCAG